>NW_027185712.1:2395672-2451826 GCF_028583685.1 Petaurus breviceps papuanus
TGTGTGTGTGTGTGTGTGTGTGTGTGTGTGTGTGTGTGTGTGTGTGTATTTCTACAGCCTCCTTACATTCTGACTCAAACAGTTCTCTATATATCTAACCATAGATGTAGAAGGAATGGCAGTAGTTTAAGATAAAAGCTGGAAGCTGTGAATACAGTCAATATGTCTGCTGAAGGGTACATATGGTTGACTGAAACAGACACATGCATTTATGTGGATATAATCTCAGTCTGTTTGGGGGCAAGGATACTCTGTGGTCTCAAATATTCACCAGCCACCCTTGAAAAGAAAAGTAAATACGGATGAGCCATAACATGACATAATCATTGCCATCATGAAGCCAATTCCTGGGTGGCAAGTTATAGGATCATAAGATTTAAAGCAAGACAGGCCCTTAGAGACATTTTAGTTATTTCCTCCCCTCCCCTCCTTATTTTTACATATGAAGAAACTAAAAGAAATGAACAGATTTGCCTAAGGTCACATAGTTTATAAGTAGCAGAGAAATGAACTGAAATCTAGGTCTTCAGATTTCAAATCCAGGGCTTTTCTGCTATGCCATGTTGTGTCCCAGAGCTTATATATGGAATACCTTATAATATAATCATTGCATTTGGTTTCACTGTCTATTCCATATGCATTTCCACACAAAACAAATGGGACAAAGAGAGGTATTCAATTAGAGGCAAGGATGTGTTGAGGGTTCAGGTTGGATTCAGGATTTCCATTACCATTCAGGTTCCTAGGCACCTTGATGAAACCACTCAGTCTTTGTCCATCCATGATGATTTCCCTCAGTACCTGACTAGGGCTCCTCTAGTACCCCAAAGAACTATAAAGATCCCAGTCTCTCTTCCCTTTGGCTAGAGCTGGGCTGTTGAATGGCCTCATGCCGCCTTTTGCGTGTGGTGCTAATTAACGTAAACCAAGTTACAATATGTGCTAAAGATTCTGGTTTTGTTACTTATTTAATGAGCTTCGTGGGATTTGAACATGAGGCTCAAAGTAGCAGGGGAAACCTCATAATTAGTTTCAATTACGAGAAGTTCCTACGCATTACGACTATTTGATGAACTGCTGAGGGAGAGAGAACTACTGAACAGATACAAATCACTAGCTTTGTTTCATTTATTATTATACTTATTTTCTTCTTAATTAGTACTGATTGGCTTATGATCCTAATTAATGCAAAGGAATTTGGAATGGTATACAATGGTATGGCTTAGAAGATGCCAGCATGTACAACTGCTAAATTATTGCTAATTGTTATTTACATGAGGACGGGAAGACTAAGTAATGCAATGCCTAATTAGCATTAAAGATATGGTATCCATTTCCAATTTACGAGAAGGCAATAGAGATCAAATCATTAGTTCCTCTGCCTACTTCACTCCCTTTCCTCCTCCCCCCCACCAAAAAAAGTTCAATGTTTAGACTCCAAGAATTACTGTCATAACAGTGACCATGACATAAGGAGAGTAGGTTCCCTAACTTGTATCTTGTCAGACTTTGGCTGAAACTTGGTGAAAGGAAAGTTGTTGAGAACCAAATGGATCACTGTTGAATACCAACTGGCAAACATGAAACCCAAAGCCCTTGGGATGGCTTCTGAAGTTCTTTAGAAAGTAAGGTTCAGGAAAATCCTATAGATGTCTCTGATCTATCTCCTGGAGAAACAGATAGTTCTTGAAAGACTAGTTTCAAGAGAGGTTTCTGTAAGGTTCCACCAAGACCAATCTCTGTCTGTATAAACCCAGAACTGAATTATAATTGATTAATAACACTATATTTGAATAGAACTAGTTACTTTCAATGGAATTTTGTAATAATTGATACTGATAATAAATGTATATGATACTGTATGGTACATAGTGTGTAATACTACATAGTATATATTATATAGTAATACATACATAACATTACTAGATCATACAGTATATCATGTTATATATGTTTATTGTCATTAATAATATGTATTTACTATATAAGATATTGCATATGGGGCGGCCAGGTAGCACAGCGAGTAAGAGCACTGGCTCCAGTGTCAGGATGACCTGGAGATCGAATCCGGGCTCAGACACTTAGCACCCACCCAGAAATACCTGGCTGTGTAACCTTGAGCAAGTTACTTAACCCCAATTGCTTAGGGGCGGCCAGGTGGCTCAGCAAGTAAGAGCACCGGCCCCAGTGTTGGGATGACCTGGGGATCGAATCCGGGCTCAGACACTTAGCACCATACCCAGAAATAACTGGCCGTGTAACCTTGAGCAAGTTACTTAACCCCGATTGCTTAAAAAAAATGATATTGCATATAACATGCTATACCTTATATACACTATATTTCATAATATATTAAAATACAGAATATATTTTATAATATTAGTACCTATGTAATAGATGCTTACTGTAAGGATCAACTGAGATAACATATGTACAGAACTTTTCAAAGCTTAAAATACCATACAAATGCTAGCTATTATAGTCATTATTTCCATGAACTCCCTTTGATATCAGTGTTCTTTCCCTCCTCAAATTACCTTGAATTTATTTATCTATTTCTTTTCTGGTTCTTTCTCCTCAGGCCAAAGAATGTAAATTACATGAAGGCAGGCTCTAGTTGTTCATTTTTGTCTAAGTATCTGTAGTATCTAGCATAAGGAATTTCAATAGAGTAAATGCTTAATAGATGTTTGTTTGCCTGAATTGAAAATCTGAACTCTGATCACTAAAGCAACATAGGTAACCCACTTTGAGGCAGTCTTTGGTCATTTTATCTGATTTCCTCTGCTTTACAACATTAGAGTAGTAGGGACCTACATGCATTGTCCTTAGTCCTATGCCTGCCTAGGAATAATCTTGTCTTCTCTTTCCTTCTTTCCATTCACTTGCACATTTTTCTCAGTTTTCATGTTTTCAGGTCTAGCTCCTTATCTTCTGTCTTTTCCTCATCTCCTTTCCTGCTAACTAGGAAAAAAAAAGAAAGAAAAATGGAAGGAAGTAAAGAAGGGGGGCAGGTAGATGGCACAGTGAATAGAGAACCAACCCTGAAGTCAGGGAGACCTGAGTTCAAATCTGGCCTCAGACACTTGAACACTTAATTAGCTGTGTGACCTTGGGCAAGTCACTTAATCCCAATTGCTTGCCTTCCCCCCTCCAAAACAAAAAAAAAAAAAAAAAAGGAAGGATTTATAAAGTGTCTACTATATATCAGGAATTGTGCTAAGTGCTTTACAAATACTTTGTCATTTGATCATCACAACAACCCTGAGAGTTAGGTGCTATCATTATCCCCTTTTTACAGCTGTGGAGACTAAGGTAGATGGTGGTTAAGTGACTTGACCAGGGCCACATAGCTAGTAAATGTCTGAGACTATTTCAACTCAAGTTTTCCTGATTTCAAGTTTGTCATTCTATCCATGGCACCAGCATATAACTTAGACAAAATATTTTTCATGTTGCAAAATATTTCAGCTCCATTTTTTCTGTTCTATTTTTATTTTTGTCTTTCCTGCCCTTTGGATTTGTATGTGGCTCCAGTGGGTACAGCAGCAGCAAGATGTCAGGTAATAAGTGATGACTACCCACATACCCTTGGTTCACTAAACATGTGTTGGTCCTCCTTTTTTTTCATCTTCAAAACAGGCATGAAAGTAGTATTTGGTTCTTTCTACCACAGAAGGTCCTTCAGAGTCTCAAATGAGAAAATGTATATAAATATATGCAATGATCACTCACAAGAAGTTCAATCATTTGAGTGTGCTATAGTGGGAAAAGGGCTAGACTTTGAATTCTGGCTCTGCCATTTGCAATGTGACCTTGGGTAAGTCATTTCATGTATCTGGGTCTTACTTCTTTCTTTATAAAATGTAAGGGTTGGACCACTGCCTCCCTCTCTCCCTCCCCCCTAAAAAAGACAGATCACTTTAAGATCTAGATTTATGATTTTATCATTTTAGCAAGTTCTGTGAAAAAAAGGCAGACAAACCAAGTGACAGCTTTTATTTTTTAACTGTCACATCAATAAAACTTGAGTGATTTTTTTCCTCAAAAAAAATTATCTCATAAGGCCAAGAAGAGCATTTAAGTTCTGACTCTTATTCCTTCCCCAGTCCCATTCTGACATTGATGTCCCAATGCCTCTTGAGTTCTCAGCACATTTTATATGCTGTTAACCTTATTGACAGAGGTCTGGGCCAAGATGACTAGGTCTTTAGTTTCCGTGATCCTCTGACAGATTATTTTCAGAGGACTTTTCATCTTCCTAGACAAACATTGTCTTTGGCCACTGTGATGTGTTTAAAGATGCCATTTTCTGTGGCCTCATAAGTATTTTATATTTTTAGCGGGAGAAAACAAGACAGTAGACACTTGATGTTTCCACATAACGCAAGCTCTGTCTCAGCTCTTCGGGGAAGGCTTCATTCAAGATTTTTACTCTAGGCCTAATAAGTTTCAGTTTCTTAATGTGGGTAAACGGCATTTTCTGGACAAAGATCAATTCATATAATTATGCCCAGTAATGAGGTACCCATTTTTTTCAGAAGAGAGATTCATTATTGAATAAGGGAAGCTTGTGGTCTACTCTTTGCTTGCCTTAGAAGTTACCCACTACACATGTGAAAGAAAAGGACTGCAGAATGTACTTGCATTCCTAAAAAGGGAAGTACTGACTAGTGACTGCTTTGGAATATTTTAATTTGTACTCCCACTCTCCCCCTCTATACACACACATACACAGAGGTCTTTTAATTTTCCAGGAAATTTCTAATTCAGTTAACTATGGACTTCACAAAATGAATAATTTTCTTCGTGTTTTATATGTCAAATCTATAAAGAAGGCCAAAGGGATTCTTCAAAGAAGACCAAAGCACAACAGTATGTATTTATCTTTTTTTTTAACAAACAAATATGACATTTGGAACTGATAATGGTATAATTAGGCCTGGTTTGGGAAAAAATTATGCCCATTTTATTAATTTGGAATCTAAATGCTTTCCAGAGAAAGATCACTGGGATTAATATGAACACAACATGCTATTATTAGCTCTGATTCAACTGGGTTTCTGGAAATATTTCCTCCCACTTTTTAAACATCGAACCTCTAAAGGGGTGAGCCTCTTGACCACCTGATAGGAACCAGAAAGGTAATGGTACAAATGGAACTCACAGGATTCAGCGCTGGAAGAGCTATCAGCTATCATCTAATTTAACCCATCTTACCTTATAGGTGAGGAGATTCCAGAATAGTGAAATGAATTGTCCAAGGTCCCATTAGATAATAGGTAAGTTTCTCTCCACTCACATGGCTACAATTTTCATTGAGGTTCTCATCACCTTTCACCTCAACTGTTACAGTGAGCTCCTAAATTTGGACTTCAGCCTTTCATGTCAAGTCAATAAAACTATATTAAGTGCTTATTTTGTGCCAGGTACTTAGCTCAGGGATACAAATATAAGCAAAAAGGTAGTCCCTGCCCTCAATGAGCTTATATTCTAATGGGGGAGGGCAATATATAAAAAGGGAGTTGGAAGTGGTAGGGAGGTGAAGATATCCATGTGGGGGCATGATGGTGAAGTCTAGAGAATGAAGGTTGGTTAGTCTGGCTCCTTTCCCAAAATGGAAGTTCCAGGAAGAATATATCCATGGGAGAAGAGGGCTGTAGGAGTGAAGGCAGAAGGCAGCTGAGACATAGTTCCCTCTCTTATCTATCCCTCACAGCTACCAGAATTATCTTTAGAGTAAGGATGCTTTGTTTTTCTTTTTTATCTTTGTATCTCCGGTGTCAGGTTGGTAGAGGAGATAAAGGGGGAGCTTCAAAGACAGAAAGACTTGGGTTCAAGATCCATCTCCAATAAATAATGGCTATGTGACTCTGGACAAGTATTCTAGGCAAACGAATCTCTAAATTTTGTAGAAGGTGCTAACTGGCATTGGTAGAGGGAGTTTCATCCTCAGGGAATTCCTTATACTAATGATATCAGAACCAGTCTGTATTCCCAGTTCTGACATAGCAGGTACTTAATAAATGCCTGTTGATTAATAAACCAAAACAAAAGAGCTCAGAACTGAATCCAAGTTTTCTGACTCCAAATTTAGTGCTCTTCCTATTATGGCAGGCCCTCCAATTTTTTTTCTAGATTTAAAATTACCTTTCTTATCAAATTCTAGAGTAATAAGATCAAAACAAATTATTTCAATGCAATGCAATTCCATACACACCTATTAAGAGTTTATTATGAGCATGGCAATATGCTTAGGTATGCTGTTCCAGGCACTGGGTACCCCCAATGGACAAAAAAACCCAAAACATCAATTCCTTCCTACATACCCCCAAGGAGTGAAGGGATAGATAAGCAAAGTTATCACATGAGTTGAGCTGGAAGGAAGCTAGGGGTTTTAAGGAGCAGTGCTAGGGAGAAGTACATTCTGGGCATAAAGGATTTAGCCTGTGCAAAGGCACAAAGTAGGAAGCTGAGTATGAGGAAGAAGAAACAGATGAGCTTGATTAGAATACAGAGTACACAAAGGAGAGTGAGCTTAGAAATGTAGGCTGGAGCAAAATTGTGAAGGATTTTAAATGCCAAGTTGAAGAATCTATATTTTAGCCATGGGCAATAGGGAGATACTGATGGGTTTCTGGGCAAATAAATAACACAGATTTGTGCTTTACAAGATGAGTAGAGGCTGTACAGGAAATGGAAAAGGCTGAAAGCCTACTGTTTCATTAGAAGGTGGTTGCAATAATCCAAGGGGCAGGTAATGAGGGTCTAAATGAGGTTGATGGCTATGCAAGTGGAGAGAGGAGGAAATACACATGAGGAAAATCAGCAAGACTTGGCAATTGATTGGACATGGGTGGAAATGGAAAAGGAAGAGTTAGAGATGGCTCAAAGGTCTCATACTTGGATGACTGGAAGAACGTGGGGGCCCTCAACAAAAATTGGGAAGTATGGAAGAGGAGTGGATTTAGAGGGGAATATAATGAGTTCTATTATGGTCATGCCTACTAGACATCCAGCTGGACGTAACAAATGGACAACTAGTGAGGTAAGACTGGAGTTCAGGAGAGAGACTCAGGCTGGACATAACAGACATGGAAGTCATCTGCATAATAATAATGTCTACCATTTATATAATGCTTGTTATGTGTATTATGTGCCAGGCACTGCGCTCTCTACTCTTTCTGTTGTACCTGCATAGAGGTGATAATTGAACCCATGGGAACTGAAAAGATAACCAAGAAAAAGAGCCAAGGATAGAGATAATGGATATCGATATCCATGTATAGGAAGAAGAACGTAGATGATGACACAACAAAGGAAACAGAAAAGATGAGGTCTGGCAAATGGGATGAAATCCAGGGGAGAACAATGTTGGAAAAACCCAACAGTAAGGAATAAAATGAAAAGCATAGCTGAAAAGGTGACAGGGAAACTTCTCGAAGGAAACTGAATGGAAAATCAGAAGATCGATTTACATACACCATATAGGAACATAACATGCAACAGCATATTTTAGACGTGCTAGCATGTATCCATCTTAACAGACTTTGATCATTTCAAAGTAGTCATCCTGTAATGCCACACACTTATTCCAATAATGGCACCACAGCTTACATCGTCTGGGGAATTCCTGTTTGAGAACAGCCTTTAATATCTAGAGCACATTTCACTGAATACTCTTAATGGAAGCAAACCTTGGTACTTCAGGGGTGGGGTGGGGAGTAGATTTGATTACTGGAAACAGATATTGTAAATAAGCTGGGGGAGAACCCCATTTTTGATCCAAAGACATGTGTTGTTAAAAAGTTACATGATAAATTTATTTATCTGGTTTGCAAATGAGCTCTGAAGGCAGTGCTCAAAGAGAAGTCCCACACATATGTTGAGTAACTGTCATCATTGGAATCCTGCACAACCTCTCAGGGAGGATCCTTGGAAGTAAAACATTTATATGAATATATAAATTCTAGTCCATGTGTTAAAAAAAAACCAACAACAATGTTCCACAGTTTTATAGCCATACTTTAATTATGGTTGTATTAAAATTATTTCTTCTCTCCATTATAATATGAAAATTCTATAAAGTAGGTATACTTCTTTCTAGTCTCTTAACACAAATATCCTAATGGAGTGCCACTGTGCTTCCATTACCATTCATAAAGTTGTCTTATTTAAAAAAAAAAAACAGAAATTCTTATTGCATTTTAGCCTTTCCTGCTGGATCTCCTTGGTCTTTGTACATTTGACTATAATGGAAAGTAGAGGTAATTAGAATACTTGTAAAAATGGAACTAGTTAATGGCTGATGAATGAAAATGAACAATGGAAAAGTCACAGCCCTAAAAATTGATTAAAATTAGATGCTAAATTTAAAATTGTCAACTAATTGCTGATATATTCAGACACCAAACATCTAGTCCTTAAAAATAAACAACATTTAACAGAATATTGAAGGTAAGACCATTAAAAAGAAATATGAGGAAATTTAGCCTTGAGTGCAACTCCAAATTCATAGAAAATCAGAGGATTATAGATTCAGAGCTTAATAGAACCTCTGAGGACAGGTCCCCTAAAGGACTCTTGCCCGCTTCTCATGTAAGCGTAACAATAAACTTCTACAACTCTCACTCCAATTAAGCCTGAGACCTTGAATTCTTTCCAGACAATATTGCAGGTTTTCTGGTCTTGAATAAGATCAGAATATATGCTGAACCTATTGGGATCCCCTCTCCCATCATTTTGGCGAGCCAGTGGAGAGTCTGTGGTATCAAGTTTTCTTGGAGTTCCAGTAAGCTCCTTTATCTCCTCCCTCTCCTCCTGTAGTCGGGTTCATTCAAGCACCTAGGAAGGCTTGATTGGACGATTCCAGGACCAGAATCTGGTCTATTTTTTAATAGACCCGGGACACATCCCGCATGGATGGGGGATGCCCTGTCTAGGGACAAGTGTCTCCGCGTCTAAAAAAAATATATACACATATTTTTTTAGGCAAGGCTTTTCACGTGAGATGTCACAGAAAAGCAGACGACTACAAGTGATTCTGACTGGGGAGTGGGGAAAAGGATGGGTCAGTCTCCCTCCGTACCCCGGGAGACTCACCCCTAGGACATCTTTTGTACAACTGTAAAACACTCGGTCTTCAAGACCTTAAGTAGAAAGGATGGGCTGGTTTCCCCCTACACTCGGGGGTCTATGCCTAGGCTATCTCAAAGCAATCTTACCTGGCCCCAATTGGCATCTATCTGAGGGCCAAGAAAATGTGATTTGTGCCGAGGGTTCCAGAAATCCTCTGTGAGCTTTTGAACCTTCCTGTCAGCTTCTCTCTCTCTCTCTCTCTCTCTCTCTCTCTCTCTCTCTCTCTCTCTGTGAATGAGAGTGTGTGAGTGGTCTGACATCTCTAAGCTTTAAACTGCAACTGCAGTTTAAATAGTCATTCCTTTGAAATGCTGTATCTCTTTCCCTCCTTCTTTCCCCTGCTGCTGAATGCAGGCTGGAAAGGGAGAGAAAGAGAGCAAAATATTGTCTTGTTTGTGAACAGAAGTTTTAAGATCTTTAAAAGTTTGAAAATCTCCTCTTCATTCCACTCTGGCCACGTGGAGGGGGAGAAGGTGATAAGAAAAAGAGGGAATATTTTCTCTCAGAACAAAGAGGCAGGTAGACTAACATTTAACTATTTCCTGCCTCACCTAAAAAAGAAAAGTTTTGTGTAACAGAATGCAACTAAAAGGCAACTGAATGCATTCTGGTCATTTTTGAAAAGTGTCACTCCTAATTTGATGCTAAAGAAAAGTCAGAATTCATTTTACTATTTGGCATTTAGGCAAATTGGAATATTTTCTAAGATTTGATACATAAGGTGAGGTTTTGGGGTTCTCTAGAACTGGGATAAGGGAGTAGTCGCCACTCCCTCTCCCCTTGCTAGGGAAGTCAAAGCTATCACTTTCAAAGAAGTTTCTAAGGAGTGGACACATAAAATTTATTGGAGTAAAAGTTGGAACAGCTAAAAACATATTGGGGGGAGGCATAGCAGCTATATCGAGGGCCCCTGGGGCATGCGGATGACCCTCTTTCCTTTCAAATCCCGGGGTCCACAACCAATCTCTGCACCTGTGGGGAAAGGAGAAAAGCTTCTGCACTTGATAAGCCTAATTTTCTATCAATAATTTTGGTATGTGATGAATCTTGGTATGTGATGAATCGGAAATGCAATTAATGTCATAATGTCATTGTTCTATTATGGTACCTCTAAATTGTAAAGTCCTCTTATACTGTAAAAATTGAGTGACAAAAAGCAGTTTTCAATCTGAATTTTGTTGAAACTAAAAGATGGAGAAAAAGTTGTGTAAAACTAGCTATGTTACTTTATCAGTTCTGCTAACCCTATGTTATAATGTTTATTTCATGTAAACTGGATTTTTTATGTTATAATATCTAATGGTTTAAAGCTCTTATATCTGGGATACAAACAAGTAGTAATAACACTGCCAATATTTACTGTGATAGCTGATTGTCCATTTAACTTTTTGGCTATTCTGGAAATATGCAGTGATTATAAGTTGATTTGTTGTAGGGCATCAAAAAAAAGATTTTAGTTCAGTATAACTTCATGTGGAGTTTTAAGGTCATCAGATTGGTAATTCATTTGTTTTTATTTCAAAGTTCAAATTTAAGATGATATCGTTACTGGTAAACATCTGTACTATCTAGTTTTGCAGTATTGTAATTTGGGAAAATCTTAAGCTTCCAAGTCTGTCAGTTTAAAAGGGAAGTAAAACTGCCAAATTCCCCGGAAACTATCTCTGTTAAGCAAGGTCATTGGGAAAGAAACAGTTTTAGTCATGTAGTTTTTAAATGAACCTAACTTGCTAAAAAGTTGCAAGGATTAAAAAGGATTTTTATCAATTGGCTTCTAGATTTCAGAAGGAAAGATGGTAAATGGAATTCTTTACAGTTGTGGGACCTGATAAATCTTTATTGCTTATTGCAGCTACAAGAGAATAGAAATAATTATAACTGGCTCTAAGCTCTGATTGTTGAGGCTTGTTGTTTAAACAACATTTGGGACCATAACTAAATTTTATTTTGAGTTTGAATTTGGGTATAGTTATCTGCATTAAATCAGTATCTGAGAAAAAATGCCACAAGCTACTCAGAGCCTGTACTGTGGACAGGTGGAAGCCTGCATTTGGTAAATGCTGGAGGGACAATCTTAGCCTCCGTCTGGGATGAGATCCCTCCTGGATCAGTTTACCTATGGGGTTCCTTTGAAAAGGAATGTTCCCCACCTATTCCAGAGTCTAGCATTGAGGTGGAATGGATACTGCATGGTTGGATATCTGTAACTAACCTGAATTTAAACAGAATCAAGGATGATTATCCTGTAATATTTGGAATGTCACAGGTCCCTGTATTTTTTCTTCTATAGCAGGTTTCTATGATCAGAGCAACGAGTCAGTAAAAGATGTGAGCTCTTTCCTGTTAGCCTACTGGAAAATCTAATATTATTTTCATCTAGGATTAGAACATGTGCAGAAAGTTATGCAAACTGCTTAAGATCATTCTAAAAGTTTTATGAATCTCGAACTGTTTTAAAGAAGGGAAAATACTTTTAGAAGAAATTTTAAATCTCTAGTGGGATTTTAAAAGGCCTACTATATCTTGTCTATGGGAAAATATAAAGGACAGTGAAATAGTCTGAGTAATGGGTTATACTAGCCCATACTCACCCCACTTCTGGTCAATTTTCTCTTACTTCTTTTTGGCCCTTGTTTGTTTAATCTTTTTGCTAGATTTGTGTCTTTTAGGCTTAGCACCCTTCACTGGCAGGTGACTCTTCTGCCGGGAACATTGTCATGCAATCTGACTCATGGAGCCTCCATGTTCAAGGCCTACAATGAACGGGCCCCATTTGTGCTCCCCAAGGATATTCCTTTCTTTATGGGATGGGTGGGCCAGAGGGTGTGAATTCTGGGGACGAGGAATGTGCTCCCTGGGATTTCTCGAACCCTCCCTGACTAGTTATAACATCACTAAGCCCAGCACTTCTCCTTTAAAATGAGTTAAATGGGGTTTTTTTGGACAATGTTCTAAAATCATACCCTTAGATTATCTGCTGGCCTCTAGTGGGGTGTTTGTGCCCTAGCTAACACCTCCTGCTGCATGTATATCAATAATTGCCGACAGGTAGAACTCCACACCAAAAATATACTGGAAAAGGCCAATTGGGTGGAAGAATTTCATGAAGCCCTTAGTGGACCAGGTTCCTCCTCTTCCTCATGGTGGTCCTGGCTTTTCCCTATACTTGCCCCTTTTCCTGGTCCTTGTCTGCTTAACCTTCTTGCTAAGCTTGTCTCTTCTAGGCTCAGTGCATTCCACTTGCAGATGATTGCGAAGGCTGAGTACCAACCGTTGCCCGAAGTTGTTACCCATCACCCCTTGGACCTGGCTTCGGCCAAATTCCAGACCTTGGCCACGGACCCCACCCCTTGAACAAGGGATACCCTGAGAGGCAGGGACAGCTCTACGCCCCTCCCCAGCGGGAAGTAGCTCGGGAAGCTGAGATAATCGTCTTGTACCCCCCCAATGAATTCGGGTGTCATCTGTTTAAGGGGGGAATGATGGGGTACCTGGGGTCTAGGTCAGACCAACTTGTGGAGCCAGTCTGTGAAGTTGTGATTTGTCCTTTCCCGCCCTTGAGATCTGCCCCTTCCCCCTATCCCACATTCCACCTAGGCAACACCCTTCCACCTCTTTTGTTCTTACTTAATCTCTTGATTAAGTAATCAAGGCCAGGCCTGGCCCACACCCTCCTTTATCCTTGCCTTTTGTCTCCTTAACGACCTGGCCCAAATCTTATCTAAACTATCTATTCACATGCTCCTCTTGGTCAGCTCTGACCTTTGTCTATGCATTGAGGCCCCTCCCATCAGGCCAGCCCTGACAATGGCAGCCCTACCCTTTAAAGGTAAAAGCATGTACCCCTCTCACTTGCAGGTCCCCTAAAGGACTCTTGCCCGCTTCTCATGGAAGCGTAACAATAAACTTCTACAACTCTCACTCAAAAAAAAAAAAAAGCCTCTGAGGCCATGAAGTACAAACTCGTTCTCACATGACATACCCAGGGTCATACATTTCCTAAGTGTCTGATATGGGATCTGAACTTAGGTCTTCTGATTCCAAGTCATCACTGGGGTGGCAATGGCTTGGGTCTAAAATCAGCAGCTGAAAAAGGCAAAAGCTAAGGAACTTGCAACCAAACTGTGTTAAGAGTATATATTTGAGTTTTTCTCACATCAAAACAAAAATTAAACACAACAACAACAACAAAAAAGCAGGGAAGGTACTATATCTCATGTCTTGCCTAAGGCTCTTTTCACTATACTCTTTGCACAGCCTGCCAAGGCAGAAGGCAGAGGAGCAAAATAATGACTCTCAAAAGCACAATTTGAAAGCTAGAAGAGAATTATTGTGCTTGCTATGAACAGATCAGAAGTATAGGGAAGAGTACCACATGAGGTCTGGAAGCTCTAACCCTTCTGTTCCAGAAGAACCAATATGTTTGTACCTACAATCTTTTCAAATTAAGTATGTTTAATTTTAGCTATATTTAATAAAACTATCCAGATAATTTTTTATTTGAATAATTCACAGGATCATGTATTTAGAGCTGGAATAGACCTTAGAGGGAAACAGTCCAGCAATCTAATTTTACAGATGTAAAATCTCCTTCCCTCATTTTAGTTGAATCCACAAACCAGAGATGCCTTATTCCATGGTGAACTATTCCCTTAAAGAACTGATGGAAAATCCAGAAGCCTTAACAATAGATGCGTAAAGACAAGCAGAAATAAGGAAGAAGAAGGTGGCCAAGGCTCAGGAATAACCTACATGATATAATAAAGACTGATTCATATTCAATATCGAAAGGTGGTAGATTCTCTCAGTACTCAGTGGAGAACAGTTGAGAAAGACAAGGTATGGGAATCTCCCAACCTGCAGTGCTAGGCCACCTGTTGCCTGCCATCTGTCTTTAAGATTTTCTACCATTGTGCATTTCAAAGATCCCACCACTTTCCTCAGCCAATGTGTCTATTTTACACTTTTATGCAGGAGTGTTTGCAGTCAGCCACCTTTATTCTAGAGAGCTGTAACACAGGGCAGGGAAATTCACTCTACTTGTGACTATAATTTACACACTGAAACAGTTGAAGGGTTTTTCCTTTTCCTTTTTCCCCCCCATTTCCCCCTATTTCTACAGAATGATTACATTTTATAGGTGTTTTTTTTTTTTTGGCTAAATGCTTCCAAACTTACCTCCTAAAATAAGACAGCTTCGAATATAAACAGACATTTCAGATGCACATGGCACTTTCTATCAGTGTGAATTGAAAATCTTCGAAAGATGGATATGATGAAGCAAGTGCCAACCTAACACCCTAGTGGTTTAATTGCTAATTAGAAAGAAACCACAAGTTCGACCTTATTGTAGGCTAATAAGCTATTAAATCTAAGAGTTTCTTTTCTTGAAGAAAGAAAAAAATTAAATAGGCTTGGCTTTTGTGAATAGAAGTGGGGTGGAGAAGCAAGCTTGAGGGTATGTTCAAAACATTTTCCATTTTTCTTTCTACTGATGCAAATTCTTTTGCAGGCTAAGATGTAAATGTGGACCCAGATACAAAAACCTCTAGAAGTTTCTGGGTTTAAAGGCCTTACTTTACCATCAGAAAGGTGAATTCTAAAACAACTCTCCTGCACGTTCTGAGGATGTTACTGAGAAAGGTGTCCAGTACCGTAGATTAATCAAAAGGCACTTTTCCTATCTTGGGATTAATGAGAAGGTTTGTCCAAGCTCCCAGTTTTATTCAGTTAGTTTAGAGATGAGGTGACAATAAGCACAGATTCTTTAAAAGACCAGATATATGTGAGCCACAAATGTCTCTGGAATGACTCAAGACTATAAAATGACTCTGAAAACCTTGTTCTTCCTTTGTTCTCAAAGAGGACCAATGATATCATAAAGGTGAATTGGATTTCAAGTGAGGTAGAGCTGTCCAAAGTCCTCAGCCTCAGGACAACAAAAACATTAGCAACATATAATCCTAGAGGAGGAATAAGAGGCTGCCATGGAAGTGGAGACAAAGTTCTCAATCTTGATTGAGTTTTAGCCTTTGCTGATTTTACCACAATATATTATGCAATATTATCTAACTGCACACTAATATAGGTATACTTCTTACAGGAATACTACAACTGTACTTCCACTATACCTAGCGCTTTTCTAAAGAATAAAATCTTATTCATTTGGGCATCATTAATATGTGAATTATGATGTTCCCAGCACTGGCTGAGTTACCTAGAATGATAAAATTGCAGAATCAGTGTCAGAAAGGCTCTCAGTGGCCATCTGGTCCAATCCATACCTGAATGTAAGATCTGCTCTATAACATACCCAAGCAATCACCTAGTCATTTGCTTGAAGACCATCAGTGAAAATAACCCATTTGGGGTGGGGGAAGGAACAAGCCATTTACATAGCACTTTTTATCTTTACCACAACCCTCTGAGGTACATACTGATATTATCATCATTGCATAGTTGAGGAATCTAAGGTAAACAGAAATTAAGTGACTTGCGAAATTCCACACAAGTAATAACTTCCTGAGGCTGGATTTGAACTCAGGTGTTCCTGACTCCAGACTCAGTTATCTCTTCATGGATCCACCTAGTTCTGCTTTTAGGCAGGTCTGTTACAATGTTGTTGTTGTTTTTTCCCTGAGATTAAGCCTAAATGTAGTGTCTTTGCAACTTCTACACAATGTTCCTAGTTTTGGTTTCTGGGGCCAAATAGAAAAAGCTCAATTGCTCATTTACCCACTTAAGGGCAGTTTTGCTATTTTCCTCCCTCTGTCTTTTCTTCTCTCCACTAACACCCCCAGTTCCTTCAGCTGAACCTCATTGGGCATGAATGTTACCTTTGCACTAGAAAAGGAAAAGTTTTCCAAATAAGTAGGGAAAACTAGGTTTCTGGGGAATTAATTAATTTGCTTAAGCAACAAACTTTTAAAAGTATGCTATTAATATTCATTTGCATTTTAACAATCAAAATGCTAATTATATATCATCTTTATCTACTCATGAAAGCAAGCCTGGCAGAACCTCCTTTTGGCAACATGTTGCCAAAAATTGGCATGTGTTACACTATGGACTTGAAAGCTATGCAACTGCTCCTTTAAAGGTATCTGATAATTCAGATTTTGACTCAGATGGATTTCCTCTCTATTTAGTTCAAATCAATGAGGTTTCACAGTATTTATAAGGCTATTAAATATATAGCATTAGAAGGAACTCAGAGTGGAGAAAGTTCAGTCACAAACCCTTATAAGTAGCAGCTACATGGCCCAGTGGAAAGAGTAATGGTCTATGAAATCTGTCCCTGGACACTTACTAGCTGTATGACCTTGGGTAAGTCACTTAAACCTCTTTGCCTCAGTTACCTCATCTGTAAAATGAGCTGGAGCAGGAAATGGCAAATACTACAGTATCTTTTCCAACAAAGCCCCCAAGTGGGGTCACAATGAGTCAGGCTCAGCTGCAAATGACTAAACATATACCCTGATACTCTATTACGTACACTGGCCAAGAAGGACTCAAAACAGGAAATGTCATGCCAGGCTACACTCACTGTTCAGCCCACGGCCTTGGTCCCTCACAGACAATACAGCCTACATAATGACCATTACTTTAGTGTGCCATAGATTTGGGGTCAAAAGACCTGAGTTGAAGTCTCAGCTTTGCCACTAATGATCCTGAGTCTGTATTCTATAGTCTATAATCTATAGTCTATATTCTTAAAAGAATTTTGGAGAAATGAAACAAACTATCTCAGAGGTCTCTGTTTCACCTCTTTAGTGAACAAACCTCAAGTGAAGGTTGGGTTGTCACTTAGTGGGAATGGCTAAAGGTGGTCCTAGTCAAGTACACATTAGACTAGATATCTCCTAAAGACCCTTCAAACTCCGAGATTCTATGGTCCACAGGACTGGTGTGAGAACCATATGAATTTCTCATATGAATGTGAATTATTATTTTGATTGACATGGCTTATTCAATGGTATCCTGTTAGTTTGGAGAACTTTCTTGCCCAAACCACTGTAATCTATGAGTAATCTCATCATTTGGTAGACAGAGTTGTGGCAAATCTTTTAAAAAACAATGATCAATAGTTTTAACTCCTTTAAGACTTGAAAATCTCACCAGTAATTCTGTGAGCTGTGTTTATTACTAAGCTGAGTCCCAGTGGTCTAACATCTGTTCATGGAATAAGTACTATGTTTAAAATCAAAGGAAGTGTAAAAAAACTTAAGTTGAGCATCATTTTATTTCAAGATATCAGACAAAGTCACAAGTTGAACTTAAGATCTATCTTGAGATAGATACCTTTATATATATATATATATGACATGTTTTATTACATCAGGCAACTCCTTCAAAGAGAACCACAGGACCTTTGGGGAAGGTCAACTGTTGAAGCAGATTTCCTATCTATTGAGAGTCAATCTAGAAGTAGTCACTCTGCAAAGGAGTTCAAATCCAAACCAAAGAGTTATTTAATTCAGTCTCTGGATTCATCCTTGGAAGCTAATTTGAATTTAGCACAAGTAGTGAATGCATAAGCTCATTAATTTATGCCTTTATCTTAGTGGATATACTCTATACTAGCTGAGGCTTTGACTGAATTCAATTGAGCAGGTATTAATTAAAGTACCTGCTATGTGCCTAACACTAGCTACAACTTCTAGGTGGTCTTTAAGCTCAAAGATCTGCTAAGTAGGTTAAAAGACAGAAATCTCAAAGGTCTTAGAAGTCTATACATGACAAAATAGAGTGCAAATGTAGACTCTGGTTTCACCTGAGATCAGGAGTTCTTCTTAAATTTTTTCTTAACTTTTAACCTTTGGAAGTCTGGTGAAGTCTATGAACTCCTCAGAATAATATTTTTAAATATATGAAATAAAATATGTAGGATTACAAAGGAAGGAAACCAATTATACTGTGATATATAGACAGAAAAACTGTGATCACATGAGATTTAGCAATTGGGCTAATAACTCTAGTAACTTCAAGGTAGGGAGGAGTATAAATGAAATATTGATATATATGCAACAATGATAATATAATATCTGATTTCTACTCATTACAAAATCACAGGTATTGCTAATATTATCATGGTTTGTTATTTTTTGATTTGTTGTTTTTCTTTCATAACAGAAGGAAATGCTAAATTTCTTTTCCAATCCAAGTTCATGGATCTTCCGAAAACTCTTCACAGCTCTGTTTTAGATAGAAAAGATTCCAAGAACAAAGCATTCTAGAGGTTATCATAGCTATACATGTTGAAAAGAAGCAGCAAATAAATCCCACAACTCCAAGTGTTGACCTAAATCACCTTCCATTAGTCCTAGATGGGACTTCCTCCAAACACCTTTCATTTAAGCCACCCTTTTCTCACAGATAGGCCTCGAGAAAATGGTAAAATCAGCTCTCATAATACAGAAATGAATACCCACTCACTGTAGCTTCTACTGGTCCAATGTCCTTGATACACCTCCAAAAAGCTTCATGGACCCTTCAGAGAACTTTGTCTCCCATACAAGTTGGGAATGAGCTACCCAGCATTTCAACCTACTCAAATCCCGACCATTCATGAAGGTCCACCTCAAGTCCTATCTCTTCAATAAGGCCTACCCTGACTACAACAGCATATATATTAAGCTCTTCCTTTTCTGACCTCCCTTAGCACTCCCTCTGTATTTCTCACACAAGTATTTAAAATAGATGGCCTTGTATTCTTTCTTAACGGTTACCATTTTATGTGTGAATGAATGACTTGAGTTCGCTCAGGGTGAGGATGACAACCTTGACTTTTCCTCTGTTGAGCACACACTGTACTCAAGGAATGCTCATTTGGATTAAATTCAATTCAACATAAAGTGCCTACTATGTGCCAGATACTATTCTAGATTCTGAAGATCCAAAAACAAAAGTCAGTCCCTGCCCTAAAGGATCTTACAGAAACCTTGCAGTGTGCACAGGAGACAATGCCCTATTGAAAACACCTTTAGGGTGAATAGAGGTGCTATCTAGCAAAAGCATATAATCCATTTTAAGAGTTAAAAAGCAAGACCTAGATTCTTGTCATGGCACAGTCACTATTTATGTGAATCTGAGCCTGTCATTTCACATCTCTAGAACTCAGCTTTCTAATCTGTAAGACAAGGAACATGAACATAATCTCTATGCTCTAACAGTCTACTATTCTATGATACTACAAGGCCATTTTAAGAAGATTTTGAAATCTGGGCAATCTGTCTTTCATTCACTGACTTAGAACCAGTCTATAAGGAGTTAAAGAAATCAAGGATGCCAAAACTATTCAACAACTTTCTTTTACCACCCTAAAAAAGGGAAAGGAAGAGACAAAGTAGTAAGGTATTGAGATAATGATATTAAATGATGGCTTCTTTAGCAGTCATCTTATCACAACTTGTGTTAAAGGGGCTTTCATCAGCTCCTATTACAGGTAGTTAGTCTTTCATCATTGTCACAAAGGTGCCTTATGGACATTATCTAACTATATTTTCCCCATTGGCATTCCTATTTCCAGCTTTTTAAAAAAACATATTAGCTAAGAGCATTGACTGAATATGCACCACATGTGATGAACCATGGAGGAGCTATAAAGTAACAGGAGAAAGGATTTCTGTCCTTGCAGGGTCATTGTTTCCCATTACTTATTGTCCCTGGGGATCGGATGAGATATGATTAGGCATCTCAAAGGCAGAGTGTTGAACTTTATGCCACTGTTCAATCTGACTCTGCCCCCTGAAACCAGTGTGACCTTGGGCCAGCCACTAGGCCTCTCAATACTCTTATTTATAAATTCTGGATCACCTATAAGACATCTTTCAGGTCTAAACATATAAGCCTATGACAACCCTATTATAATGTTCCTTTTCCTTGACTAAACTGGCTACATATTTGGGTCTCATTTTCCTCAACCATCCAATAAGGATCATAATGTTTATATGGTGCTTACCCTTGCTAGCTCAATATTTAGTCTTCAGGATCAAATGTGATAAAAAGTATAAAAATGCTTTGAAAGTATAAAGCTCTAGCACAGCGAGTAAAAGCACCGGCTCCAGTGTTGAGAAGACCTGGAGATCGAATCCGGGCTCAGACACTTAGCACCCACCCAGAAACACCTGGCCATGTAACCTTGAGCAAATTACTTAATCCCTATTGCTTAGGGGCGGCCAGGTGGCTCATCGAGTAAGAGCACGGGCTCCAGTGTTGGGATGACCTGGATCAAATCCCGGCCTCAGATACTCAGCACCACACCCAGAAATAACTGACCGTGTAACCTTGAGCAAGTTACTTAACCCTGATTGCTTTTAAAAAAAAAGTATAAAGCTCTACAAAATGCTGATTGTCATTATGAGGATAAGGATGGTGGTGGTGGTCAACACTATCATCTTCATCATCATCAGACTATATCTCCAGTGATCTAGCTAGGCCAAGTGCAGAGGAACCTGGCCAGAAGGAGATGAAGATATTTTGGCTGCAGAAACTCATGAGGACCAACTAGCAAAATGTATAGGGGCTTTGGAATCACTGATCCTTTGTATTATTGAAGTATAATTTTGATAAAGGTGCTTAACTTTGGCATTGGGTCCCTCAACCACAAAATAAAGGAACTAGAATGGCTAATTTACAAGTTCTTTTCAGTTTTTAAGCACTAGGATTCCACATTGTATTGTAATTCTTGTTTGTTTGTTTTTTGCTTTTTGGAGGGCAATTGGGGTTGTGACTTGCCCAAGGTCACACAGCTAGTTTTTTGGTGGATGTGTGTTAAGTGTCTGAGGCTGGATTTGAACTCAGTTCCTCCTGACTCCAGGGCCGGTGCTCTATTCACTGCCCCACCTAGCCGCCCCTATTCTTGTCAAAGGTACAAAAAAAAAAATTTCCAATGTATATACAGGCAGGTAGCAGTGTAATGTAATTTTTAAGTGTTGAATCTCTGGGTTCAATATCCTGGATTCAAATTCCAACTCTATAACTTACTACCTATGTGACCAATCACAAAGCACTTAGCCTCTCTGCACTTCAGCTACTTCATTTGCAAAAAGAGGAGGTTGCATTACATAGAAGTCCTTGATTTTTTATGTTATGTGTTCTTATTTTATGTGTTATGTGTTATTATGTGTTACTTATAGCAGTGTGGGGAAGCCTATGAACCCCTTCTCAGAAAAATATTTTTAAGTTTATAAAACAAAATTCATAGGATTCTATGAGATTAACACAATATATTAAGATAAAGTTATCAAACTATTAAAACAAAACAAATCAAAAGTTAGGGACCCAGGTTAAGAACGCTTGAATCAAATGATCACTAAGGTCTCTTCAAGTTCTTGATCTATGGTCCAAGGACCTAATCATCTAGGTCTTACTTTTCTCAACTGGAAAATGATCAGCTTAGACTAGATGACATCCCAAATTGCTTCCAGTCCTCACATTTCATGACTCCACAATCCTATTAATACATTTGGGCCTTTTCTGTTTTTTTCAATCTTTGCTGAGAACATGAAAGAAAAGTAACCTTTCCACCAAATGCAGCACAACACACTTCAAAGATCATGGCCTCTGAAGGTGATGTTTGCATTGAAGCCCTTAAAATATGAGCCTGTCTTAATGTTTTATGTTATCGATTGTACCTGCCAGCTTTCTTTGCAAGCTGAAGAATAACAGGACTCTTGTTCCTCCGTCCTTCTCCTACTGGAGCTGGCGCACAGGCTGGAGAGCAGCTTTGCTAAAGAGGTACGACAGCTCTGTTTCTTCAATCAGGAGGGTTTTTCTGATGTTGGTATATTGGTAGTCTTTTAACACATTTATTCCAGAATATGTGACTTTCTGCTCCCTTACACTACAAGCCATCCCTTTAAAATACAGATTAAACTAGAAAAAGAGGTAAAAAGAAGCAGTTTGGCAAAACCAACCAAATCATCAATCATATCTGACAGTATATATAATATTCCACACCTATTGTCCCCACCTCTACAATGAAGGGAGGGAGGAGCATTCTCTTCATTCTTCTCTGTTACCTTGATATTTTTAAAAATATGCCTCTACCCATAATATGCATAATGCCAGTGGGATTATTTGATATTCATTGTGTAATTCACTGAGAGGTCACCAAGAGAATTTCATAAAGATTCACTGGTAACTCATATCTCTTCTGTAAGCAAAGTTCTGTTCTGCCTAGCATTCTCTCCTAAGCATGAAGAGGGGGTGAGGTTGGGGGTGGAAGCGGGGAAGGAGGCTGTAGGAACTTTAACACTCACCCCATTGTCACAAAAGTAAACTGTTGAAAAGAATTAGGTTTTCCTAACCTCTCTGCCCTACTGGACAGTTTCCCTTCAGTCTTTCAGTTCTTTCTGGGAAGCTGTTTGAGGTCAACATCTTAAGATTGCATCCCTCTCTATGAAATTGAACATAGTTTAAAGCAGTGAGTTAGTGAGGCTGTTCTGGGAGGTGAGGTTTTAACTTCTATCAGAGAAACATAAGAAGCACGATGGCCCACTAATAAATCAGAAGGCAATTAGAGTACAAAATTCAATGTTCAGAAAAACATCAAGGATCTGAATTAAATCAACATCTCGGGGTAATTCAAAGGCTTGTGCCTTGAAGGCAACATTTTATTTAGAAACCAATCCATCTATCAAGCAACATTTCCCCTACTTCTATTCTCTCCATTTATTTTTCTTATTAGGGACACGTGTACCAATGTATCCAGTATTCCTAGATGGAGACTGTTCATTGTCTCAATCTTTGCTTGTGTTGAGGATCAAACTCAAAGCAAGTTTTTTCTTTTTTTTTTTTAATCACCTCCCCCACCTCTCAACCCCCTCCTCCCTTTAATGTCCACACATATTTCCCCTGTTCTTCCCTCCCCCACTCACCATGGACTCGAGAAATGTCCAAACACACATTTCCAGGCATAATTTATACTTGGGATCAGACACAACCACATTATCCTCACCAAAGAAAGCCACTTTTTCAGTCTCTAGATCAGAGATTCTTAATTTGAGATCCATGGATTGCTAAAGGAGTCTTTGGATAGATTTCAGACAGTCTTTAAACTTGTAAGGGAAAAAAATACATAACCATTGTTTCCTTTGGAATGCTATGCATGTTATATTATGCATTATTTTGAAAAGGAGTGCAGCGATTTCATCGGACTTCCAAAGGGGCCCATATCACAAAAAAAAGGTGAAAAAGGCTTGTTCTAGATTAAGGCTTAATTGATGGAGGGGGATAATTGTGGGCAACATACATTTATTGAAGTGTCAAAATGGCAAGATGATCAGCCTTTATGACAGGTATAAAATGTTAGAACAGCAAAACATCAAGGATGGAAGAGACCTTAGAGGGAATCAAATTCAATGCCCCTTAATTTTATAGGTGTTTTACATTTTATAAGCAAACATTACAGGCTTGTCATAGGATCATAGGACTAAAGGAGGAAATTAGGTGAGAGAGAGAGAGAGAGAAAGAGAGAGAGAGAGAGAGAGAGAGAGAGAGAGAGAGAGAGAGAGAGAGAGAGAGAGAGAGAGAGAGAGAGAGAGAGAGAGAGAGAGAAAGGGAGGAGGGTGAGGGAGAGAAAGATTGCTACTTTAAGGCATAAATTGCAGTGTTCAAATCTGAACTCTCTTCTGTTTGCTGCCCTTTTCATTATCCTTCTGATAACTCTGGTGGCTTAATCAATAAATTAGCATTCACTGAATACCTACTATAAGCCTAGCACTGTACTTGGCATTGTGTGTGATACAAGGGTCATAGAAACAGAATTCTTCTCTTCAATGATTTAAGCTCTACCTGGGGGTGGGGGGTGGGAGTCTTAGGGAAGTACTCCAGTGAAAGACTCAATAGACAAGTACTAAATTGAATGGATGGACTAAGCTGAGAGAAGGCAGCCATCGGCATGGCCTTGAATGGTCAGGGAAGGCTTTGTGTAGGAGAGTCTGGAAGGATGACATGAAAGAGAAAAAGCAAATCATGAAGAGTAACAGGATCAAAGATTTAGAGATGGAAAGGACATTAATGGTTCTTACATGTAGCCTTCTCATTTTACAAATAACGCAAATGAGGCCCAAAGAGCTTCGATGAGGTGCCCCATGTCCTATATGGAGGGTCGGGGTTCAAACTCACATCCTCTGACTCCAAATCTAGCATATTTTCCATTGCACCATGTTACCTCTAAAAACTCTCATTGTTTTTAGCTCAAGAGGATTTTACTTCTTTAATTTTTTAAAAACTAATACAAGTTCAGCCTTCCCTGACCCCTTAATATCTGACACCAGCAATGGATGACAGAGAAAGGCCTGTTCCAACATGTACCTGGAAATGACAACCTTCAAAAGAGTTTTCAGTTGACAAAGTTATATAGTAACAGAAATACAGGTTATAGAGTAGAAATTACCTGTAAGTAGATCCTCAAAACAGTGACTTCCCACAGGTTACAGAATATAATATAAACTTCTTAGCCTGTCATGTAGTTGTTAGAAAAATCTGGTCTCTGGGTGTAAGACTGGTAAAGTTCCTACCTTTCCCTCTTTTTTCTCATTCACTCTCCCTCACAACCTTATGTTCTAACCACACTAGATAGTAATAGGATTCCTTAATGAGATTCTCTCTTACCTCTGGACACTCCTATAAGCTGCCCACATACCTGGAATGCCCTCTCTACATATATTCGACTGCTGAGATATTTTGTCTCCAAGAAGGCCTTTATGGCTCCTATCTCCAGACCACCTTCCCTATTCCCCAGCCCCAGGCGATTTCTCCCTTATAAATAAATTCTAATACTTCTTATGTTTCCTTATTACATTCCATTCTGAGTCACGTGTATTTGTATACATGTCTCATTTTCTTATTACATCAAATGCTCCTTAAGGGTAGAAAATCTGTTATGTTTTCATGCTTAAATCCCTAGCATTTGGTTCAGTACATGACAAATAATAGGTATTTAATAAAAAGTTCATTGAATTAGCATGTGAATAGAGATATTAGACTTGAAATACCTCAATCAAATTTGTTTTCTGCGAAGCAAACTCTCAAATGGCGAAACCAAATAACCAAAGAAAAAACTATTATTTCTTTTAGTAAGCTCACAGAATGGGGCAACCTATACCCCCAGACTAAAAGATGGGTCAAGATAGTCATGGTCTTGTAGTACGATTTGAAACAAACATAAATATTACATAGAGTTGCCTGAACAATTTTATTAGTTTTATAGACAACTCACATTTTAAAGCTGGGGGTAGTGGGAGTTGGGGGGAGATAACTAGTATGTTTAAAGTAATAATAATCAACAAGCATTTATTAAGTGCTTACTGTATTCCAGTGCCAAGTGGTAAGGATACAAAAAACAAAGCAAAAACAAAACATACCTGTCCTCAAGGAGTTGGGGAGGTTGACACAGATATATGGATACAGCCTAGACCTGTTTGTTTTGGTTACAGGAAACTCCTATATGAGAAGATTCTCTCTACCAATGCAGAGTGGCACATTTTCTGTAACTCATTGTCTTAGAGAATTGCCTCAAACACCAAGAGCTTAAGTGACTGGCCCAGAATCACAAGGCACAGGGACTCATTCTACATGCTCCTAGCTAAAGGGCCCTCTCTTAATCCTACAGCTGCCTCTATAAATATACAAGCAAAGTAGATGGAAGGTAACCTTAAAGCGCAAGGTACTAGTAACTGGGATCACCAGCAAAGGTGTCAGACATTGGAGGAGGAGAAAAAGGAAAAGGAAAAGGTTCTCTGCATATCGGTGAACCATCTTCTATAATTCTAGGCTTTTAAACAATCCTCATACACTAAGATCTACAGGACCTTCACATACCCTCCTCTCAACATTCTCCAGCTCATCAATCTCCTTCCCAAAATGTGGTTCCCAAAATCCAACACACTACTTGAGAAACAGTCTTTGCCAGCACAGTAGAAGACAAGGCAACAAGCATTTGTTAGGCACAGTGCTGAGCACTACGGGTACAAACAGAAGCAAAAGTCCCTGCCTTCTAGCTCCTTATGCTCAAAAGGGAGCAGAAAAGTCAGAGGGGAGGGGTAGTAGAACCAGGACTTCCTTATTTCTTCACACCATACCTATCTTAATACCGTTTAAGATGGCATTAACTTTTCTGGGCTACCATTCCAAAATGTCAAATTACATTGAGTTTTCTGTCCACTCAAACAACAGATTCTTTTTCAAATAAACTACTAGAGAGCCGCATCTCCTTAATCTTATACAAATGAAGTTGATTTTTAAAAAATCAAATCTTATTGTAATGTTTTACATTTTTTCCCCTAATATGAATCATCATATTAGATTCATTGCTATGCTTTAGCCTGTTGAAGGCTTTTCAGACTCTGATTCTGTCACCAACATGCTTGTTATCCATTCTAGCCTTGTGTGCTTGGTAAATTTCTTAAAGTAGCTTTTAATCAAGTCATTGATAAGAATGTTAAATAGCACAAGGTCAAAGAGAAGCTTGGGGCACTTCACTGGAAGCTAAGTACTTCTACCATTCATTATCTATTATTATTAATCATCTCTTATTTTGGACTATTGTTTATGATTCCTTACTATTTGTACAGCACTTCTACAGTATTGTTAAAAATGCTTTCACAATGCCTTCAGACAGTACTGTGTGGGAGAAAGAAGGCTAAATCGGGTATTAAAAGCCCTAAACTTAGTCTAGTTGCTTCTTCTAGCTCATCTAATTGGCTCTGGATGAAGCCCACACCAACCAGTTCAGAGTCTACCTTACTAAACTAACCTTAGCCTCCTTTCCACAAGGTCAGTAAGATGGACTTTGTTGAATGTTTAGTCAAAATCCAGGCAAAGTATATTACAGCATTCTGATCTGACAGTCTAGCAATTCTGTCATAAAAAGGAAATGGGATTAATCTTTTCTGAGTTGATCTTCACAAGGTCTCTTTGTGACTGTTGCTTCCTTTTCTAGATGTTTGCTCTCCCTTTAATAACAGGTAAGAGTAATAATCGTAATAATTTGCCAGGAAATCAAAGTCAAGCTCTTTGAAGGTAAGGAATCACTTCTTACACTTAAGGTGATCACACTTCTTGAATTTGAAAGTGGGACACATCATCTGAAAAAGAGGATATTCCTTTTGAAAAGCCTTGATAAAAATCATTTGCCTGAATATTCTTTTCTTTTTGTGAAATTGGGACTGCTCTGCACAGCTAATGACCATACTCAGAGGATGCATGATTGTTATACTCATTCTGATCCCTTACATTGTCTACCACAACATCTCAACAACCAAAAAAGAAAAAAACAAAATCCAAAACCGAGTATTTATCAAAGGGGGCTAACTTGATAGCTCCAGAACTGGAAGGGACCTCTGAGGTCATCTAGTCCAATCCCTTTAATTCACAATAAGAAAACTGAAGCTCAGAGAAATTAGGTGACTTGAGCAAGGTCACAAGACAGTGTCAAGTGGTACGATTTGCACTCAGGCCCTTTGCCTTCAGAGTCAGAGCTCTTTTTGTTGTACCAACCTAATTTCCTAAGCAGACCACTGGCAACCATACAAGTACACAGTGGAAAATAGATCATTTGAACTTAGCTCTAGGCCTATTTCTATAGAAATGAAATATGACCCCAAGCTATGTATGCTGACTGGGGTGGGGGGGGAGGGGAGAGACTGACAGAGATAGAGAAAGACAGATCAGTTCTGTGGCCCCTATTTTGACCTACACTGTATTAAACATACTCTTAGTACTCTTGAAAAAGCTGCCCCTCACATTTGGGCATATGGCTGTTCTGAGAAAGGACAAGGCTTCTGCTGCTATATGTGAACTGTCTCCTGAATAGCTTCTGATAGGATAACTGAGCGAGGCACAGGATGGGGAATAAAGACCAGGTTAATTCTGAATGAATTGATGTTGTGGCCTTATGAAAACTCTAAACTTATTATTATTATTATTATTATTATTTTTAATGCAGGGTTCTGTATACAAGCATGATTTAATTACTTATAGGCTCAGGTTTATTTGCTTTGGAACTTCCTGAATGTCAAAGCTTCCAGTTTCAAATATGAGACAAGCTTTGGCCACTGCAACTGCTCTAGGTTAATACAGACCGCAAACAATGGTGTCTCCAAAACTCATTTTGGCTGTGTCTGCTTTTTCCCTCATACCTGCTTCCAACAGCATTTTCTTGGTCTTTGTGAAAGGGAGTCCTAACCCCCTTGGGGCTGTTTTCTTGGTCTTTGTGAAAGGGACTCCTAACTCCCTTGGGGCTGTTTACTTGTTATTTGTGAAAGGGATTCCTAACCTCCTTGGGGTGGAGCTCAACATCTCTTTACTCTCCTCTCCCTTCTCCACTTGGCCTAGCTACAAGGCCTCATGGTCAAATTCTACCAGGGGATGAGACAGGACCTTTGGGAACAAGTTTCCTTATTGTTTATAGTAATGGTGTAATGGAAAGTATAAAGACTGAGAGTCAAGAGAAAGGGAGTTTTAATCATGGATCCGTCCTAAACTTGCTTCCTGATCTTGGAGGGGTCACTTCACTTTCTGGGTCTCAGCATCCCCATGGAGAAGCAAAAGGAGGGAATTAAATAAGACTGTCTGTAACTTCACTTCTGGTTCTAGAATTTTGCTAGCCTTGCCCAAGAGACAGTTTATCTTCTTTTTACTGCTTTAAAACTTAACTAAGGTTATTGGTATGACAGAAACAACCTTAATAGGGGATTTTTAAAGATCAATAACAGCTTAGGAAAACTGTGTCATGCAAATATACAATGGGATTTTAGTTTAGGTCCTATTACCAACCAAAAATAGCTTCTATAGATAAGGGACCTATGACTAGCAGAAATTAAGGCAGTGTTCAACTGTGAAAAGACAAGTCACCACTTAATACCAGAAAGGCCAAGGTGACTTTCTCTATGCACACAATTGAAATAATTAAAGTTTAAAAGGTTTTAAAAATTATACAAAGACTTTATGAAGATACTACATTTGTCTAAGAATTTAAAATGTTGGTATGAAAGGAACCATCTATTACTTGACTCTCAAGCTTGCAAAACACTTTCATGTGTATTCTTCATATGCTTTTCTTGAAGGAAAAGAAAATGATGGACTTTTAAGGATAGTAAAACTTTAGAGACCATAGAGTAGAACACCCTTATTTACAAATGAGAAAACTGAGGCCCCGTGATATGAGATAACTTTAAAATAAAACACACAGCGAAGTAGTGACAGTGCTGGGATAACAATAACAATAATAATAGCAAACGTGGCACAATGGATAGAGTGCTGAGCTTGGAATCAGGAAGACTCATCTAGTTGTGTGACCCTGGGCAAGCAACCCTGGTTGCTTCAGTTTCTTCATGCAAAATGAGCTGGAGAAGGAAATGGTAAAGGCCTTCAGTGACTTGGCAAAAAACAAACGAACAAAAACCTAAATGGGGTCACAAAGAATTGGACATAATTGAACAACATACATGGTTAGAATATTTTATGGTTTACAAAATACTTTCTTCACAACAATACTGTGAGGCAAGTATTACAAGTATTATTTTCCCCAATTTACAGGCAAGAGATCTGAGGCTTAAAAAGGGTGGCTTGCTCACAGGCATGTGTACAGACTTCAGACCAGAATTCGGGTACCCTGGCTCATATCCCACATTGCCTCCTAACACCAACAACTTTGTGACTGGCCAAAAGGATGGTTCTTCCTTTCTAAATACGACATGGGAAGGAGCTGGACTTATCTTGGAAGAAACTTAGAACGAAGCAGTGAAAATTGCCTAGGGAAATTCACAATGAAACTTATTTTTTATTTCCAATTTCCTGGTCCTCTTTCTAAGGACAACAGAATCTGGTAAATGAATCCAGGCTAATGGGTAAGAGCAGGTTAATATATTACTTCCTCCTGATCTGAGTTGTATTTTAACAACCTAAGAATGACTCAGTGGAAATTCCAGGTTCCATGATCAGTGGGATGGATGTGGGTGCTGGGAGACCTTTTAGCACCATAAACACCCTACTATCCAGATCATGTATAGGTAAGGTCTATCCTAATAAAGGGTAACCATTTATTCTGGAATACCAAAATGTAAAGGCAAAAAGTAGGCAGGTAGGTGGCAGAGTAGCATAGTGGGCAGAGCACAGAGCCTGGAGTCAGAAAAACTCAACTTTTTAAAGTTCAAATATGGCCTCCCACTTACCAACTATGTGACCCTGGACAAGTCACTTAACCCTGTTTCCCTCATTTTCCTCATCTGTGAAATGATTTGAAGAAGGAAATGATAAATCGTTCCAGTCTCTTTGCCAAGAAAACCCAAAATGGGATCATAGAGACTTGGACACAACTGAACAACAACAAGAAGGGCAATAAGTAGGCTGCTATTTACCCTTGGTTTGTTCCTTGGTTGCTCTGGCCTCATCACTGCATCATTCTGGCTCCCACTGTCCTCCAGACACCAAAATCTGGACACTTTCCAACACTACCCCTAGTTGGCCAATACAATAAGGTATTTTAACTCATTTAAATTAGATTTTTGTTTTGAATTATTAGTCTATGCTAGAAATACAGAATAGATGTTTTAGAACTAGAAGGGATTTTAAGAGTTTACCTGGTCCAACTCTTTCCCTGTACAGCAAAGCCCACTGAGGAAGAAGATAGTACAAGAGGTAGCATGTGCCGGGCAAATCAAACCACCACCATTCATTCATGAGGAAACTGAGGCATGGGAGGAAAAGAGATCTACCCATCCACGGCCATACAACTAGGTGTTCTCACTTCTCTTCCAATGATTTTCCTTCCTCAATGCAGAACTCTTAATTTTCCTGCCACCTTATTTTAGCTCACTTGAAATTTTATCTGATTGGTTAGCTTTGTAGTAAGGGGTGAAATTTAGTCATTAGACAAGTAATACCATGAGCTCCAGGGGTGAGGGGATTATAACCGGGTTAGCTGTTATAGGTTAGAAGGCAGGGGGTCAGAAGAGAAAACCATTTGCAGTCATTAGTGCCAAACATTAATTCTCAAGCTTTCTGAGAAACCCTGGGGTGAGAGCAGTTATCTCAATGGATAGAGTGAAATTCTCTCCCCAACCCCCCAAAAGGGTCATATTAATGCTTTAAAGGGGGATGGGAAAAATAAGGTGAAAGAGGGAGGAATAAGGAAAAACTGTAAGAAAAAGCGAAGAGAGGGCCACTAAAGGGAAATACTGGTTTATAGATAGATTGACAGAAGAATTGAAAGTAAATGTAAAGCAGGAGAAAAATGTACAGAGTAACAGCGATATTGTATGATTATCAACTATGAATGACTTAGCTATTCTGATCAATACAATGATCCAAGACAGTTTCAAAGACTTATGATGAAAAATGTTGTCCACCTCCAGAGAAAGAACCGATGGAATCTCAATGCAGATTGAAGCAATAATTTTTTTCACTTTCTGTATTTTTTTTTTTTGCAACACGACTAATATGGAAATATGTTTTGCTTGACTTCACATGTACAATTGATATCATATTCTTTGGTTTCTTAATGGGTAAGGGAGGAGTGGGAGGGAGGGAGAGAATTTGGAACTCAATTTTTTTTTAAAAAAATGAACGTTAAAATAAATAAAAATTAAAAACAAAAGAAAATGTAGAAGCAGGGATTAGGTCAGATTTACAGATAGGGAAAGCAGGGGAAATAGCCTTGGGGTATGCTATAGCAAGAGAAAGATGATAAGCCAGAATTTAAAGAATTTACTGATCACAGTTTAAGTTATCATCTTGGTATACTGATTCTAATTAGATTTTTAAAAAATTTCTTTTAACTTACCTGATATAGACTCTTATATGATTTATTAGGAAAAGAGTCGTTTTATGAGTTACAAGTTGTTCTTCAAGTAAATAATATTTTATTTTATGAAGTGATGAGTTTAAGTACAATATCTCTGCTTTTCCCAGCTTTACATGCCTGAAGTAAATCCAAGTGCTCTGCCTATACTACTGTAATGAGGCATTACTAATCAGGTGGTGGCAGCTATCAGAACTGAAGGAAGAATAATAGGGAGAAATTTAGAGACCCTTTAACAGAACACTTAACCCAGGGTCTATGAAATTAAAAAAAATATTTTGATAAGTGTATTTCAATATAATTGGTTTCCTTCGTAATGTAATGCATTTCCTTTTATCCATTTAAAAATATGATTCTGAGAAAATGGTCCCTAAGCTTCGCCAGACTGCCAAAAGTGTCCATGACACAAAAAAGGCTAAAAATCTTACCTGGACCCCTGGGGACTTATGCTGAAACCTCCACCCTTTCTAACAGATGTGAGTATCACAGCCACTTAGTAATTAGAAATTGTTTTAAGACTATTTTGGATGTTTTATGTGTAATATAAGTATTTGCACACTGATAGAGTCCATGTGTCTAAATGGGTTGCAAATTATTCGGGGAAAATAATTTTAAAAAATTATTGAGAGTCCCTTTGCAATGGCTCCCATTTACAATGGCTAAGTCCCCTAAACCAGCCAGAACAAAGCCACTTGCAGTCTTGAAAACAAATGATGCTGGAGGTTGGTTACACAGCTGTTTTCTCCTCCTCACTCTTCTCTCAGATGTTACATTTGGAGAATATTTTAGGTGATGCTAAGTAGGCATTTTGGCACTGCCTCAGAGACTAGAGAAGGACAGCTGTCTGGACTCCATCCTATAGTTCATTATCTCTGCATCTGGACAAACATGGGCAGCGTGGAAGACACATTTAACAGCAACCAGGATAGAAATGAGAGTCACAAGGCTGTGACAAGTGACTTCAATGCATCCTCTGTGGGAGCCCTGGAGAAAGGGGCTTTACATTTCATGGCCACTGACAAGTGGCTGAAGTCCATCTTTGTGACCAGGTTTGGTACTTTTACTTAACGAGTATTTGGTATGCTGCCCACTTTGTTCTCAGTCTCTGTGAACAGCAAAGTGTATTGTCTACTGCCCTCAGCCACTAAAGATACACTGGTCCCAGGTCTTCCTTCTAGTATCAGCCACAGCTGAGAACCAGAGGCCAGGACATCTAACCATCTCTCTTGCAAAATGTCTCTCAAAGCTTTAAGGCTTTGACTCCAAACTCTTAAGACTACAGAGGGCAACTCTATTTGGAAACCAGGCCAATTTAGCTGAATTCTAACAAATTCTATAAATTTAAAAAAAGCCTGCTGGAATAACCCTGATAACAGTGGGCCTTTGGAATACAGAATATCAAGACTGGCCATTTCTCTGCTGTTGCTCCCCCGATTGATTTCTCTGCATGACATATATGCTGCTACTCACATCTCATTGAAACATTTTCCCACTTCTCCCAACAAAAGCAACCAAAGAGAACTTGAGTTGTTAACTTCAGTTTGCTCAGCTATGCAACTGGAGGAGACTCAACATTCCTGGTAATATATTTTAAAACACTAGTTCAGTTTTAAAGTTAACCTTAGGCTTAGAAAGAATGAATTCTGAACTTTGAACTGGTATCAATATCAGTTCCATAGAAGACTAAGATTGTTCACACCATACTTGATATCTCCATTAACAACAACAACAACAAACATCTAGTAGAAGGTAAGCTCAATGTGTCCAGGGATTTTCTTATTCATCTAGAGACAGAGAATTTGAGTTCAAATCCTAATTTTACCACTTAACTACTACCTGTGTGACCTTTAGCTAGTTAGTTTATTTCTCTAGGCCTGTAAAGTTTCTTCTCCTTTCCTGGTCTAAATCTCTGAGCCTATGAGTCTCACAAATGTTTGATGGTTGGCCCAGATCCAAACTGAGGGCAGCAGCAGAGGTAAAGAAGATGATACGTGATGGCCAGGGTGGCTTCAAGTTCCAACTAGGGGAGTAGGAGATGCCACAGAAGATAATAGAAACTTAAGTGCCCAAGGAAGCATTGATGCATGGTGGCAATATTTAGAGTTAGACAATTTGGGTTCAAATCTCAACTATGCCATTTGCTGATTTCTGGCCCTAAGCAAGTCATTTTTTTTCTCTGGGTCTTCTTTTCCTCATCTATAAAATGAAGGAGATCTCTAAGTGGGGCAGCAAGGTGATAAAGTGGATGGAGGCAGGACGCATAGTTGAAAGACCTGAGTTAAAATCTGGCTTCAGACACTAACTACCTGTATGACTTTGGGCAAGATACTTAATTCTGTTTCCCTCAAAATGAGCTGGAGACAATGGCAAAGCACTCTAAGGTCTTTGCCAAGAAAACCCCAAATGGGGTCATGAAGAGTCAGACACAAAGGAAATGAACGACAGCAACAGCACCTTAAGTTTCCTTCTAGCTTCAAATGGGATGACTTTCCCTTACCCCTGGGAAGTTAAAGTATAGCTTCGTAAAATAGGTGCTTTGGGGTTCTCTGCAAGGTGAGTTACTAAGGTTTTCTGAATGAGGCCAAAGCAAGGCAGGGGTCAGCTAAATGACCACTATTCTTGGAATCACATCTATAACATGTGGCCTAGAGAAGAGATGCCAGGAGACCCAATCTTAAGGCGAGACTTTAATTTGAAAAAAAAATTCAAAACCCCTAAATGCTCTGATTTATAACTTCACAGGAAGGGATGGTAGGCAAAAAAATTTAAAAGAACATTCTGTGTAGAGTTATTATTTTGCCAATGGTTTGTGGGTTGGATGAGACATGGCATTCCTAAACATCAGACATGACAGATTTTTTTGAGGGGTGGATGGCAAGGAAATACAAATACCCTCCTCATATCAAGGTTCCCCAACCCAACTGACTTTTTTGGGGGGGTACATTTTTTCTTTCCTCTGATGCCAACATTAAACTGTAATAATATTAGGAAAAGTGAAGTTTTTTTGAAGACTCAAGAGAATGTTTGGGATATTGAGTTTAGCTTCATTTCTACTTCATAATGAGAGGAGAAAGAGGGAGGTGGACTGACAAGCAGAGACAGAGAGGAAAAAGAAGTGGAGGGGAGGGAAGAAGAGGAGAGAAATTTTGTGGGGATGGATCGACAAGAAAGGGCATTTTTGGTATTTAACACAAATTATATGTTTTAAAAGCTTCATTAAAAAGATTTTGAGCCAGGATATGTTATGCAATAAGAATTTCTGGACACAGGAGTCTCCTCCCTCCCTACTCCCAGCCATTCTTCCTTTCCCCACCAACGGAAGAATAATAAGATGATATAAGAAAGAGATTGATATTATTGACTAATAAGGAATGAGGTCCATTGTGTGAACTGTGAGGAGCAGTTAAATCAGAAAATGTTTCAGCTTAATAGCAATGCAAGCTTACTTACAAAAAGCCCTCCTTTGATGCCTCCTCATGGAATCAAGGGGACTTTGGACTTTCAAAGGCAATGCTAGCAGGGAGCATTTGCTCTTAGTTCCTCAGCTGACAAGGCTTTGAATGTAGTGGTATTAGTGGCAACAGACTCTGTCTATTTTCTGAAGAATAGATTCACTAAGCATGTAGAAGCAAGCTAAGAACCAGGCAGCTGAACATGCCAGGTAACAATGTTTTGGTCAAGATAACCCAAGAAACACATGCAAGATGTCTGCAGCTGGGTGCTTTCCAGGTTAATGGTGTTGCTGCACTGGAAAGTGGAGCACTTAGTTCTTAGACCATCTATAGACATTAAAACTCAGATTGTCCAGTCTGTGGGCTCTGATTCCCTTATAAGTTGCATGCTTTTGGTTGCTAACAACTTTTCAGTGCACTTATAGCATGTACATATATAGTAGATATTTAAATCTCAATGATTGAGCCCTTATTAAATGTGAAATTGTTGATAATTCCGGTATATATTGTGTTGAAATTTACCTCTTCCTGCATATAATAAGATTGCAGAGTAGATTTTAAACTACTAAAGGGAACAAAAAGACTTATACCACCTTTCTCACAGCTTACACTAGTCTTCTCACAGCATCATTTTCATTGTTACTTTCCTCAAGAACATACAATGGCTCCCTGAATGCACCTGTTCATCTAGTTCATGTCCTCATTATACAGAAGGAATCAGAATGCATAGAATTGCAGTAACTTGACCAAAGTTCATGTCATTAATGAGAGACAGAGCAGAAATTTGAATCCAGGTCCTTTGATTCTAAATCTAATGACCTTTTCTACAGTAATATACACAGACAGACACACACACCCTTATCCAGTCTTACTCATGTACTCCTTCCTCGCTGGTCCAAAACAACGCTCTCCATGCCTTGGGACCTTAGTTCTTTCCCTGAATGACCTCCCCATCCCTTTCCACTTGGCCAAATATTAGTCATCTTTCAATTGCAGTTCAAATCCCATCTCCTTTGGAAAGCTTTCCAGAGTAGCTCCACCTTGCTGATTTCTCTTATTTATACATACATATATACATACATATATATATATATATATATTTTTTTTTAAGCAATCTGGGTTAAGTAACTTGCTCAAGGTTACACAGCCAGTTATTTCTGGGTGTGGTGCTAAGTGTCTGAGCCCGGGATTCGATCTCCAGGTCAATCCTGACACTGGAGCCGGTGCTCTTACTCGCTGTGCTACCTGGCTGCCCCAGATTTCTCTTATTTATGAATAAGTTTAGTATTTAATCTCTTTTTTTAATGAGTATGACCAAACAAATTGTGTCTCCTCCTCCATTTTGTTTCCCCTTCCCTCACCCCCAACACCGGACAGATTTGCAAGCTCGTGGAATAAGGCACAGTCCAAGGCAAGGACAACACTGGAATTCTCTCTTTCCACATCTCCATCCCTGTCTTAGCTAAAATTTCACCCTTTGTAAGAAGCTTTTCCCAGTTCTATCTGAAATTAAGTCTAATCCTGCGTACATCCTGTTTACACACAGTTGTTTGCATGTCACCTCTCCAATGAGCTTTCTGTGAGCTCATTTAGGGCAGAGAGCATATTTTGGCCTTGCTTTGTATGCCCAGCATTTAGCATAGTGCCTGACAAATAGTAGAGCTTAATAAATGCTTATTGACTTGAATGGATAGCTTCAAAACTTTTTAGAAGCATTCATTCAAACACAAACAGTGAATGTGTTAATTACAAACTATTCATACCTAGTCATTATAGACAATCTACTCATATCTAGTCATCATAGACAATCTTTTAACAATTTTAACAAAATCCTGCTCTAGGGCGTACTACCTGGGTGACCCTGAGGAAATCATGTATTCTCTCTGGGCTTCTTTTACCTGTCTTTAACATGATGACAATAGTACCTATGATACTTAACTCCTGGGTTCTTTTGAGGACCCGATGAGATTATGTATAAAAAGTACTTTGCTGTCGTTAAACAATAGCTATTATCATCAAGTCCATTCTTGAAAGCAATCAAATTTTATTTCTTTACAAATATTCTACAAATTAGATGCTTCACTAATTCGAGCTTGCCTCACACCCAGTTGATTCAGGCAATGCAACTGCATTCTGAAAGCATTCCACATTGTTTTTACCCCTGGAAAATGTTAAGTCTCCTCTTCCACAACCACCACCAATTTGTTAAATTCATGTCATTTGTTGATAAGGAGTTTCAAGGGGTATCCTCTGAAGGAATATAACAGGTTGTAGCCTACAACAAACCAACAATGAAACCAGGGTTTCCTACTTCCCATCAAAATGGCAGAATACATCAGTTGGAAAGTTTTATAGGGCACACCAGATTTCCAACTCACATGCACACCCCTCCATACCTACTAACTACTCCCTTATTTGCTCCTGTGCTGACAAAATGGCACCCTATTTAAGTGCCAGGCACCTGTGCTGGAGTTCAGTAAATACTTGTTGGTTGACTGGCTGGCTTACTGAGCAAGCTATTGCACTCTTCCAAAGAAGCATAACATTCCAAGGACTAGCTTAACCCTTAACCTGCTCACATGGGTTTTAATACCACTTTTTGCCCATCAAATGACAAAATTGTGCTAGAGAAAAATACTTAAGCAAATTCAAAACCAGCATATACCATATAATGGCAGATACCAATTTGAGGAAATCTGTAGTCTTTGAAACTGAAATACAGTATCTCTTCATTGATTTAAATGCATCTAATCTAAGGGGAAGGTTGTTTGGGGACCTTTAATGTGATTTAAGCATGGGTACTTCAAAAAGGCAGAGTGATGGATAGTCCAGTGCTATGCATACAAAATGTGCTCAGGAAATGATTCTCCAGCAGGAAGTGCTTATTGCTGATGACGAACAGAGGGCCCCCACAGTTTCCACTCAAAAGTCTTGCTTAGCACAACACTAAAGGGTTTCCCTGAAAACATAACCCTTATGTTTTCAGATTTATCTTCATAAACTTCAGAAACCATATTTCTTGAATCAGATAAAATTGTCCTTGGCAAAGAACTGACTAGTAAAGGGGACTATTGAACTTGTGTAGTAATAGCCATGACATATTTTGTACATTACTGACCTCTCCACTTATGGGGTTAAGAGATAAATTGGTCAATGATAAAGCTACCACTGGTTAGTGGTAAAAACTATTGATGGGTGTACTCAGAAATGCATTTATTGTATTGTGTTGGAGGACTGAGATGAATAGAGACAGTGACATTGCCTCCTTTCCTTAAAGAGTTTCCCTATGCCCTATAGATAGATGGTTTTGGAGACAAGTTTCACTTACCTACAGGTGGGTTATCCACAGCAAATATATTAATCTAAGCCACCTTGCCTCTGTTCTCCATTCACTCCATTAAACTTCTGGACCCCTGTCTAACTATCATTTTGTTTGAACGCTCAAAGAATGAATGTACATGGAAATAGGATTATATCCCAAGTAAGACATAATTACAAGGGGAATTTTTGACTTAAAAAGAGACATATTCTAAATCCAAAGACCCACTGGACTCTCCACAGTTTTGATTGATCAGAATCCTTTCTCCTACATGAAGAAATAGATGACTGGTTTCATTTTCCTAGGCCAGTGGTTCCAAAAAGTACATGCCAGGGCCACTACTGATCATGACTTGCATATAAGGCAGCTGATGGTACAGTGAGTAGAGTGTTAGGCCTGGAGTCTGGAAAATCTGAGTTCAAATCCAGCCTCCGACACTTTCTAGATATGTGATCCTAGGTAAATCACTTAACCTCTGCTTGTCTCAGTTTACTCAACTATAAAATTGTGATAATAATAGCATCTGTCTTTCAGAATTGTTGTGAGGATCAAATGTGACAACAGTTGTAAAAAGTATTTAGCACAATACCTGGCTTTAAATGCTTAATCACTTTCCCATATAATAAGCCATGTGGTTGATCAACACGTATTTATTATATCACCATCACTGTGATACCAGTATGGAATAAAATCTGGCTCATTCCCTCAAAGTATGACCTGGGAGGGGAAACAACAGCAAACAATATTAGAAAAATTACATAATTCAAAGTTCAATTGTGTGGCACATGTTATGAGTACTTTACCATTTTAGAACAGGGGAAGATAAGTTGGGGCTGGTAAAATTTATGGGAAAGGTAACATGGTAGACTTTGGAATGGGAGAAATGAGGAGAAAGGCCATTCCAGATATAGGGAACAATGTTAGCAAAGGCCCAAATGTGAGAAAAACTATGTCAGACTTATGAAGCAACCCATGGGAAAGGAGCATGCAGTTAGGCCTGTCAAAACTAAGGCTGGATAGATGACAGTGTGGCAAGCCAGATCATGGAAGGCCTTGGAGAATAAGCAGAGCAATTTAAACTTGATGCAGTAGGAACATACAGACTTTCTATTTCTGCCACGAAGCAACAACATTCTTCCCTTTCACTCTGGCAAGCATTTTTTTTTCTTTTTGGAGTGGCAAAGGGAAATGGATGAGGCCAGTTTTCCATAGGGATATTAGCCAAAGGGGTCTCTGAACTGAGAATAACTTGGCAAATCACCAAAAGAGAGAAGGCTAAATTATGGCTGAGCAAGTTGACAGCACCCTCCACTGAAGTTTCCTTAATGAAAATAAAACCAAAGAACCAGTAGCCCGATGAGCTATTCTAGCATGGTGGGGCACTTCCTCCAGTGACTCAGTATTTAAAACCTCTGCCAGCTCTAGTGAAAAGCATACAGAAAAGAGATCCTTTTCTTTTAGATATCATAAGATGGATGTTTTTTTTCTATTATAATTAGCATCAACCGGAACTAGAGAAACAGAGTAGAAAAAGCCAAGGAGAAGAAAGATTTCAGCTATTTGAGAAAACCATCTGTGATGTATGGCACTGTCACGAAGGATTTGGGAAGTCTTCTGAAAAAGAACTATCCTTCTATCCAGCTATGAATCCTGCACAGAAACCTAACTTTAGACAAACAAGAATATGAAGTTCCTAAATACTTACAATGTAAAGAAGAAGGAATGATCGCTCTTCAAAATTTTAAGAGATGGCTTTATAACCAAAGCAAGACCTAAGAATATCCATACATATGTAGGGATTGGGAATTTATAGTGTGTAAGTAAATCCGGGGATAATGAGCAAAAAACAGACTCTACTATAGACCTTTCTATTCAAGAACACTCAATTTGAAACATAGTAATAATGATCAATTAATGTGGTACAGAGCATTCACAAATTTCCAGGCAGGTGAGGAATATAACCAATAAAGAAATAAGTGACTTTATCCAAGATTCCTGCTACTTCACTAGACCTATTTTACCAAAAATAAATGGAGAAACAGGCAATTCAAGAATTCAATTTCTGCTGTTAGACAAACATCTGTAAAATTCCATTCCCCCTCATTCCATTTCTGTCCAGATTCTGCAGCTGAGTAGCTGTGTGAACTCAGGCAAGGTCACATCATCTCTGAGACTTGGTTTCCTCATTTGTAAAATGAAGAGATTTGTACCAGATCATCTTCTAGATAACCCCAAGGTGTTTCTGGAACTACTTTGTTCCATTCCATTCCATACCCATAGACTCAAATGAGTCTATTCTGTCTTTCTATTCTACATACTCCCAGTTTATGAAGGCAGAAGACCTGGGTTCAAATTCTGACTTTACTACTTACTGCCTCTGTGACCTTGGACAAGTCACTTAATCTCTTCTAGACTTTAGTTTTCTCATTTGTAATATGAAGAGATAGAAGTAATGCCTTTCACAATCTCTTGCAGCTATTCATCTAAGATTCCACGATCATTCTGCCATTTATTATTCTATTAGATTGTTTAGATTCCATCTAGGTTTCATTTTATTTCATTGCTTCCATTCTAACTTCTTTCCCTTCTATTTTGTGGAGGTAGGGCGTCAACTGGACATGTGCTTTTTGAATAAAGTAAATATTGGTCCTTAGGGTACAGAGTAACTAAGATCTGCCCAGGAATGAATATTAAGAGCAATATTTATTTTTAGGTGCAAGGAAAGTGGAATCACATTTCAACACTTGAAACTAGAGTAGATCATCTGAAAGCTGTTCTTTGGTTCCCATCCCTTGGCAGCAATCAGCTTCCCGCCTTCCAGCCACCCCAGCCCCAGCCCTACTCCATCACCAATCACATAATCCTAGAACTGGAAGGGTCTTCACTCATGAATTTGCTCAACTCTTCCTCAAAGCATGAATCACATCTTTTTTTTTCCTTTTGGAGGGGGGAGGACAGGGCAATTGGGGTTAAGTGACTTGCCCAAGGTCATACAACTAGTAAGTGTTAAGTGTCTGAGGCCAGATTTGAACTCAGGTCCTTCTGATTCCTGGGACAGTGCTCATTCACTGCACCACCTAGCTGCCCATGAATCACATCTTCAACATCCCTCTAATAATAGGGAATTCATTACTATTTGAGGTACCCTATTCCATTTGGGAGAAATTCTCATTGTCCTCAGGTTTTTCCTTATATTGAGTTAAAATTTGCCTCCCCATATCTTCTATCCATTAGGTGACCATGCAGACAAGAGGCCCCGTCAGTTCCTTGGATTTATAGAGTATCTTCCCTAAAAATGGAATTCATGGGGTTTTCTTAGTTGCAGAAGAGGTTGTTATTCTTTTCTCTCTTCTTTAAAATTATTAAAATAGAGAGGAATGTACAATTGATAAACCTCGGTTACAAAGGCATTTCTTGTATTGTTGAAAGAGGTTTATTGTAATACTATCTCACACCGCTGCTGAACAGTTTAGATAAAAGAACATGACAATGTCAGCACTGGTTCCAAACCCAAATTTGCCACAGAATTACTAAGTGAACACAAGCAAATCACTGATGCTCTCAGGGCCTAGGCTGCACCATCTGTAAAGTATGGGAGCTGAGATTTTAGATGATCTTTAGGCCCCTTCCAAAATGAAGTCCCATAATTCCTGAGTAATATTGAACTTGTTTCTTGAGCTAAACTGTAATATGTAACCTCCTTGAGGGCATGCACTTCTCCATATTTTCTTTTTTTCTCATAATAATAATAAGAAGAAGAACAACATTTATTACTAATATCAGCTAACATTTCTAGAGTACTTACTATGTGCCAGGCACTATGCCAAGTGATTTACAATTATTATCTCATTGTATCCTCAGGACAAACCCAGGAAGCAGGTGCTATTATTATGTTCATTTTACAGATAAGGAAGCTGAGTCAAACAGGTTAAGTGACTTGTCCAGGTTGACATGGTTAGGAAGTATCTAAGGTAAGATTTAAACTGAGGTCTTCCTGAGGCCAGGCCCAGTGCTCTATGCACTGTGCCACCTAGCTGTCTTGGTGCTACCCAGGAAAGGGGTTCTTAATCTGGGCTATTGAAAGTTTTATTTTTCCCTTTCCATATTTTGATAACTACTGCTGTTGTTCACTCATGCCCAACTCTTTGTGACCCCATTTGGGGTTTTCTTGGCAATGATACTAGAGTGATTTGCCTTTTTCTTCTCTAGCTCATTTTACAGATAAGGTAACTTAGGTGAAAGGGTTAAGTGACTTGCCCAGGTTCACACAGCTGATAAGTGTCACAGACTGATCTGAACTCAGGAAAATGAGTTCCTGATTTCAGGGCTGGAGCTTTATTTCAACATAAATGGTTCCTTCTAAAATTCTATGCGTTTCATCTTATGAATTAAAAAACATTATTCTCAGAAGTCCATAGACTTCACTAGACTGCCAAAGTGATCCAAGAGCTCCTGCCTTAGAAACAGAGCCTTGCATATAGTGGGTATTTGAAAAATATCTGTTGACCTGAGTGTGTCAAGAATCCAGAATAGAAACAATTTTGTGCCCAGAGCAGAGAACAGGGTTCAAATCTTCCTCTTGCACTTATCAGCTGCACGATCTTGGGTCAGCCATCTAACCTCTTTGGCCCTTTATTTCCTTCAGTGTAAAGCATGGGGAACTGGTTCAGATGATCTCTGAAGTTCCTTCCAGCTCTAACACACTCTGCTCACTTTTCTTGGAGCACAAGGGTTCTGTTCTTTGCTTTGTTCCTTTGTTGTAAGTATTCATCAGCTTGCCCCCAACTCTACAGTTCTAAATACTAATCCAATACCTCACAGAGTAACAGAAAGGGGAGCAGAAGTTGCATACATGGTAGATCTGGGTAGCATTTTCCAGGGAATAAATGAAAGATGCCCTTCTCCACCCCACCCCTGAAACTACCTGCACTCAAAACCAATTCCAAACAAGAATTCTGTTCTAGCTTCTGGCTCCTGTTTCCTCCTATGGTTCATCAACAGGATTACAGTTGGGTCCAACCAGTCCTCATCCCCAAGGGGATGATGTCATTTGGTTTACTTCTGGGAAAGAACTGGCTGGTTGTATTTTAAGCTTTGGGGGTGGAGTTGTGGTTCTGTTCCTCCAGATTGCTTACAGCCTCTCCCATCCGTGGGGGCCACCTCACAAAGACATATGCTGCTGCCTTTTGAATACATTCCTTGCAGCCTCTCAACTGGTCAGAGGCTCTTCCCATTTTCTGGTCAATGCCTTGAGGTTGTAAGGCTTGTAGAGGGTGGTTTCTGAGGTTTACTTAAGTAGAACAGACTAGAAATCAGGAAAATTTCCATGTCCAATTGGTCCCAGGTTTGTTTTTACATTTATGTCACTGTTTGGGTGGTGGCATGAACTAGAGAAGTCACAGGCAATGATTTTCTTGGGGAAAAGAGGTAAAAGGTATGAAGTAGCAAATACTTGTCATGGTGAAAGGAGAAAGGGAAGAAGAGCTCACCAAAGACAAGGTGGAGTTGGCACTGAAAAGTGTCCTCAACCAGGGGCTTCAGTGGGGAGTGCTGGATGTGGAGTCAAGAGTCACTGAGATCAAATCCTGTCTCAGATGTTTACTAGCTGTGTGATACCAGGTGTGTCATTTAACCTCACTGGGCCTCAGTATCCTCATCTATAAAATGAATGGAGGGAGTCTATAAGGTCCCTTCCAGATGCTGTTCTTCAGTCATATCTGACTCTTTATGACCCATGGACTGTACTGTCCCTGGAGTTTTCTTGCCAAGGATACTGAAATGGTTTGCCATTTCCATCTCAGTGTATTAAGGCAAACAGAGGTTAAGTGACTTGTCCAGGGTCACACAGATAGTAAGTGTCTGAGGCTAGATTTGAACTCAGGTCTTCCTGACTCCAGACCCAGTGCTCCAACCACTGGGCCATCTAGCTGCCAACTAAAATCCCATGAAGCTGAAGTCAGAAGATCTGACTTAGTCATAGCTCTGTCATTTCCTAGCTATACAACCTTGGGCAAATTATTTTTTAAGAGCCTCAATTTCCTCATATATAAAATGGGGACATATTCTATTGTAGTTTCAAAGGATTATTGTAATGATCAAAATTAAGTGGAGGATTATTTCAATAGAGCTGAAAGAGATCTCAGAAGTTAAAATTCACTTTCCTAAATGAAGAAACTCAGTTCCAGAGATCTTAAGCAATTTGCTTAAAAAGTCAAGGTTATAAACAACAGAGTCAGAATTCAAATGCAGATCCTCAGTCCAAATTAAGTGCTCTTTCTGTAACTTATAACAGCAAGTTTGACATTTATAATGCTTCAAGGTTTACAGAGTACTTTATAATACTTTATGAAGGTAAAGTAGGTAACAAAAACATCATTAGCCCCATTTTACATATAAAGGAACAATATCTTAGTGATTAAGTGACTTACCTATGAGCACGTGGTAGTAAAATCTGGGATTTAAACCAGGCTGTCCATCCACTAAGTCAGTGGTGTCAAATAGAAATGGGCCATTAACCAGTAGGTAATAAGGCTCCCTGTGGGCTGCATATTGATTTAGAAAACCAAATATTAACATTATCTATGTTTTCTTTTATTTTAATTTATTTTGCTAAATATATTCCCAATTACATTTAATCAGGTCAGGAGTGTTACCAGCCACAGGTGGCCAGTGGGCAGTATGCATGCATGCCACCTCTAAACTAAGTTGTATCACCTGTTGGAATTAGAAATTTAGCACTATAAGGGATCTTCTTAACTAGTTCAATCTCCTCCCATCCCCTTGAAATACACTGTACATCCCATCTCACATAAGAAAATTGAGGTCACTTGGGGAGTAGTGAGTTGTTTAAGGCTGCACAGGCTGAGAGTGGCAGGGCTAGAATTTGAACCTGAGTCTCTTGCCTATAAATCCAGTCGGGGTACTTCCCTTATGCCAAATGGCCACTAGATTATGTTTTAAGTCATACATATAGCATTATACAAAGTGGGGGGGATTGCTAATAATATAATTTTTAATGAATGCTTCATAAGATAAACGTACTTTTAAAAAACATCTACATATAAAACTAAATCATTTCCTAGAATCATGGACTGGACTAGATGCCTAACTAATGTGTCAGATTCCACCAGGTGAGGCTGGGATGGAAAGGATGACAGGGGGTCATCAACAACCATATACAAGTAAGAAGTTCATTCTATGTCTAGGGCTCTCTACTAATATCCTTCTCCAGTGTCTCATCATGACATGCAAGGGATGCCAGGCTTTTGAATTCTACATCAATGAGCCACAAGCTTTGGGAGATCCTACTGATATGGAAAAGTTGTGAGCTACAGGCCTGGTTTGAAGGGTTGTGTTTTCATGGTCGGAGAACAAGACTGGCCAAGTAGCTTATCACCGGAGGTTTGGCCACCAGATGTGTATGCGTGTGAGTATGTGTGCATACACAGACACACACACATATACATACACACAAATACACATACACATACATAATCCATACCTATATACATATATACATATGCACATATATGTATGTGTGTATATCTGTAGGTATATATGTATATACCATTACAATTCTTTAAACCATTTAGTAAGGCATGATAGGCTTCTGCAATCTGTGCTGGAGAAAGCAGTATCATATAGATAAAATGACTGGTTCTTAAAATAATAAGGTATAACTACATGCTGGTGTTATATTAGGTGTGAAGGTAGATACAAAGAAGTATCAGACACTGAGACTTCAAGAAATGGTGGACACAGAATAAGCCATAGAGAAAGAAGAGATGGGTTGATGTCCTTCTGTCCCACAAGGGCTGCGTGACCCTGGAGAAGTCATTTGATCTTTCAATGTTCTGGGTAACAATTTGAATGTATGTTAAAGAGAAAGGACTTGGGGCAGCTAGGTGGGTGCAGTGAATACAGCACAGGCCCTGGAGTCAGGAGGACCTGAGTTCAAATCCAACCTCAGACACTTGATACTTACTAGCTGTGTCACCTTGGACAAGTCACTTAACCCCAATTGCCCTGCCTTCCATCCTCCAAAAAACAAACAAACAAAAATATAACCAAAAAAAGGAGAAAGGACTGGCCTGCATTGGTAGAAGTTTTATATACCAGGAAAATAATTTTCTCTTATCTTCATTCTCTCCCTATCTTTTGGTGGTTTCCCTGTGGTCTACAAACATAGTCATGTCTCCTTCATCTTTAAAAAGCCTTAATCTAAACCTATCACCCACACTAGCTGATGTCTTACATGTCTCCTACTCTTTATGGCTAAATTCCTTGACAACATTCTCTATATTAATTAATACACACTTATTAAATGCCTACTCTGTGCCAGACACTGGGCTATGTAATTTATAAATATCTTGTTTCAGCTTCACAACAAACCAGGAAGTAGGGATCATATGAGATGAGGAAACTGAGGCAAGCAGAGATTAAGTGACTTGTCCAGGGTCATACAGGTCATACAGTAAGTAGGTGAGGTTACATTACCTGACTCCACTTCCTTTCCTCTCACTCTCTTCTCAACCCTCTGCATTCTAACTTCCTATTCTTTCTCCAAAGTTACCAAATCTCTTCATTACCAAACCAAATCTAATGACTTTTTTTTCAATCTTGATACTTTCTGACCTCTCTGCAGCATCAGATATTGTTGATCATCTCTTGAAAGGGCTTTGCCAAATTGGTTTTAGTGGCACTGCTCTCTCCTGGTTATCATCCTATCCATCTGACCACACCTTCCTTCTTTGTTGGTTCTTAGTCAGGCCTACCAACAACAGAGATCATTACAGCATGTACCTCTTAGTGCTGATATGAGGATAAAAGTATGCATTTTGTTTTGTTTTGTCTTTTTGGAGGGGAGAAGGCAGGGCAATTGGGGTTAAGTGCCTTGCCCAAGATCACACAACTAGCAAGTGTTAAGTGTCTGAGGCCAAATTTGAACTCAGGTCCTCCTCCTGACTCCAGGGTTTGTGCTCTATTCACTTCGCCATCTAGCTGTCCCCCAAAAGTATGCATTCTTAGAGTACTTTGCAATCTTTAAAGTGTTATATAAATCTCACTTATAGTAATAACAAAACAATAATTATTATTTCATAGGGTTGGTGTACAGATGATATATATTAAGTGTTTTGTAAACTTTGAGGTGTTATACTTGTCAAATACTACTTTTTTAGCATAAATACTTCCACAAATTTACTCTTACAGTAAGATTTAGATTTGTCCTAAAATTACTTCTTTCTAGTTGCAAGGGAGGGAGCGAATAGCATTATATAGAATGTACTATGAGTTAGGCACTGTGCTAAGCAGTTTACAATAGTATCTCCTGACAACAACCTTGAGAGTTAGATAAAATCATTATCCCCATTTTACAGTTGAGGAAACCAAGGCAAACAGATGTTAAAAGACTGGTCCAGGGTCACACAACTAAGAAGTGTGTGAGGCCAGATTTGAACTCAGGTCTTCCTGAGGTCAGGCCCAGCACTCTATAGCCCTGTGCCATCTAGCCACGGGATTCCTATGGTTCTAATATTATAGGATCAGTGAGTAAGCCTGTCTGCTATCTCCCCTGACATTCCCCTTTATGCTTCTGTTGACATCAATCTTATCCTTTTTTGACCAGGCTCTCTGGTTGTCATTAAAGACAAAACAACTTCACTTTAGGAAGTGCTGAACACCTGGAGAAAACTCTTCACTCAATAGAAAATGCTTTTAAAAAATTCTAAACAAAATATATTAAACCTAATATACTGGTGAAGATTCTGGAAGAATGGTCAAGAGACCAAACTTTGTGGGCATTTCTGACTTGTGAGGCAGTTTGGACAAGAAGCGCTATCTTTCTCCCTAGAAAGAACAGTGGAATTAAATGCAAAGACTAATTTTGATTCAGAAACAGGGATGATAAAACATATTTACTTTCCTTCTTTCTGTAGAGAGCTGTGGACTACAGGTGCAGATTTGTGCATATGCTATCAAGTGAGGTTAATATGAGTGGTTTCCTTATTTGCTGTTGTATCAAGGTTTGTTGTTTTGTTTTCCTTTGATTTTTTTTTGGGGGGGGCAAATATAGGAAAGAGATGGCATTAAAAACACAAAGCACCAATAAAACACTTTTTAAAGGAAATAATGCTGGTTAAAGAGTATAGAAAAACCTAGATTACAGGGACAACTCCATCACTACCTACTTATGTGTCATTTGACCTGTGTCAGTTTTCTCATCTGCCAAAGAAAGAAAAATACTGGTCTACTTGCCTCACAGGGTCATGATAGAGATCAAATGAGACATGCTACCTTTTCAAAAGCACTTTGAAAAGTACAAAATTCTGTACCAAGTAAGGGGTGTCACTTCTCCTTAAGAAAACTTCTCACCTCCCGAAGCCCTTTGACTCTCCATCTGCCACAGAGGCACAATGTTTTTATCACCTCCACCTTCCTACCCCCTTGTCTTGTCACTGGGGACTGTGAGAGTTACTGAGCTGTATCATTTACAAAGCACAAGGAGTAAAGAGGCTGTGAAACTGGAAGGCCATTTGGAAAGAGGCATAAACCAAGTGAACTCAATGTAAAGTTTTAAAGAGTATAACCACTCACACAAATAGTACACTTCAAACATCTCCAAAGGATGATCTTCTAGACAAGAACTGATGAGATCAGATGAAAGAGGCAGGTTTGAAAACAGCCAGCCACGAACACTTCCCAAAGAAATGGCCCCCTCTTTCTTACTCCCACATCCTGTCAGGACTTGCGGAATTCTTATGGCTGAACCTTTCTTCATTTCTGCCTTTCTACAATCTACTCATCAGATAGAAGCTTTACTCCACAAGATGATTGTTATTTATTTCTTTGAAAAAAAAGTGTGTGTGTGTGTGTGTGTGTGTGTGTGTGTGTGTGGATAGACAGATAGATATAGATACATTCTCGTACTGCTCTTTCATCAGTTTTTCATGTGCATAGGACTCGTCTTCCTAATTAGGTTATTTTTTCATTTTCTTTAAAAAAAACCCTTGCTACTTTTTGTTTGTTTCTTTATATACTAGTCTCTGTCCTTTAAGACTCTGTACTTTCCCCTTCTTATCAACTGAACATTCTCCTTCTATTAAGGAACCCAATTCAGCCCCCACAGTCATTGAGGGTACAAAAACTTATGAAGAAGTGATCCAGTGAACCCACAATCAGCAAGAGCTGACCAATTACCATTAATGGGGAGCAAAGTCCAATACTTCTGGGGAAAAAAGAAATGATCCTCTCCCCTCTCCCGACCCCACCCTTGGAATCAGCAATCCTGCTAACAATTCAGTCCCAATTCAACCTTTGTCCAGGGCAGCAAGCCTTGTAGACATGGGACCTGGCAACTGTTTTCCTAAGTTCTGCTACCTGCCCCTGCCTCCTCAGCAGTCATAGTCCCTGAAGACCATGAGGAGGGGAAAAGGGGGAAGAGACAAGAAGGAGAGGTGGGGAACAATTCTTGCCACCAATGTTCTTGGCACTGTCAGATGGTTCACCATTAGAAATTATACATGTGTGTGTGTGTGAGAGAGAGAGAATACATACACACATACATACATATTTTTTTCAATGAAAATTATATTCTTAGATGAATTACCATCTGCTTTGCTCCTGCATCCTAAGGACCACTGGGCCTTTCCATCTGACTCATAGTTGAACTGTCCAGTAATTACTGTCTTTCATATTAGAGAGTAAGACCCTTGAGAACAAGGGCTTGCTTTTCTATTTATATCCTTAGTGCCTAGCACAATTCTTTGCACACAGTAAGCACTTAAAACCTTATTCATTCATTCATCCATATATCCATGCATCCATTTGTTTATGACTTCCATGAGGGTGGGCTCTTCTACATAGGTGGAGTACACTTTTTCTCGAATTGCATCATTACCCATGGATTAGAGTATCGGCAGACAGGGAAGGAAAAAAGGAACAGATATAGTTCCAAATGTACCAAATGTAAAACACAGTGCAATGCTTTTAAACATCTTTCATTATGTATTTCTGCATGGGTCAAGACGGGATCCATATAAAGGTACAAAAATAAGATGTACCTATTTGTAAATGAGCAAAGGAGTTCTTGCTTCACAAAAACTGGGCTGCAGCCTGGCCAGAACCAGCTTCAGGTACTGATCATGATGGAACACAACATTCTTCTCCATAGCTCTTGGGAAGCCTGTATTTCATGATGCCAGGGAAGACTTGATTTTTGCTCACACACAAGAGGAAGCTTTTACATAGGGATATTTACTAAGAAAAAAGTGCAATAAAAGAAGTACAAAACATAGCCTGTAAGTGGACTTTGGCTTGATATGAGGAAATTTCCTAACAATTACAGCTGTCCAACAGTAAAAAAGGTATACCTCTCAAGTAGTGAGTTTCTCATCAATGGGGGGAATTCAAGTGGATGTTTGATGTCTGGTTGTTGGGGATGTTTTAGAAGGTGTTCCTGTTCATATACGAGTTGAATTTAAATGTCCTCTGAAGACTCTTCTAGCTGGAAGAGGCTGAGATTTTCTGGTTACCTTTATCCCTCTCTACATACTAACTTCAGCCAAATGGCATTTAAGTGCTATTTGGGGAAAAGCATAATGTTTGCTAAAGGTATCCAGCAGGGTGAAATCACCCCAGGTAGCTTCATCCTGAGGAAGATTCTTCCCTCCAAGTTTTTTTCCACAGCACCTCCCAGAAGTCAGTTTCTGGAGAGAAGAAATGTGCCCAGACTTCCCTCCACACAGCCATTCTTTTGCTTATCGCTGCCCCATGACTGGCCACTCTTGGGAAGCTGTGAGTATTGCTGCTTTCCTTAGCCAAGAAGGGCTCAGAGGCATATCTAAGCCAAGTATGTCAAAACCACAGTTTCTGCACAGCCAATCCAGAATGTGCATACTTCCCCAATCCTGTAGTGGTCTAAATAAAAACTTCCAGCAGAACTTGACAATCTGTGCCAAACTAGGGAAGATAAATGGCTTGGGGACTCCATGCTCTGAAGGTGGAATTTCTTGATCGCTTGCTTCAACATGGCCAAGACAATGTACTTTTTTCAAATTCCCAAAATGTTATGGGCTGCAACATTTAATTTGATAAATACTAGGTTTCAAAAAGGGCTTTGTGTAGAATCTTAGGAGGCTCAATAAAACAAGTATGTGCAATAGTTAAGACAGGGAAGAGGGGAAAAAGCCTTCTTCAGAAGTCCACATACAAAAAAAAATAATAATCTTCAGTTTTATACATCAGTTCCCATAGGTAGCATGGGAACCAAATTATTGGCAGAGACCTTTTCACAATAACTTAGAGTAAAAAAAAAACTATATAGTTTAATATCTCTCATTCCTTTCATCTTTCCAATTTTCCTTTCATACACACATACACACTTCTACATTGTATCCAAAGAATCACATAATATTAGAGCTAGAAAAGACGTCAGAGATCGTGAAATCTTATTTTATAAGTAAGGAATCTGAGGTGAGGTGGCTTGCAATGGTCTTAAGACACTATTAAGATCACCTTTAACCCAAATAAGCATCACAAGTAAAATATAGCTGAGAAGAAGTCACTCAGTCTTTGACTAAAGACATTCAGGGGTAAGGACACCACCCCTTCCCAAGGCCACCCATTCCACCTGTGGATTCCTCAAATCGGCAAGAAGCTTTTCCTTACACCAAACTCACATGACTAGATCATCTACTCCAAACCCGTTTTAAAGATGAGGTAACTGAGACAGGAGAAGGGAAATTACTTGTTATAAATTATAAGTTATAAATCGTAGCTCTTAAATTTCAGAGTATGTCTTAGGACCTAGACCCTATAACCCTCAGTACATTCCACTTAAAGACACTGCATGCAGAGCTCTCATATTTCCCTCCGTTGGAGATCCTGAATTTCAAGGTGGATAAAAATGGAATGTGCTAAATTTAATCAATGCTCCTCCTCCTCTTTCTGTTCTTTAGTTTTATTAATCTCCACTTTGGGAAATGACTCCCACTCTCCTTTCTCGTCCATTTTTAGTCATTATCTTTTCATGGGTAAATCACCTCCATCTTTCTCAAGACTTTTATCCCCCTAGATAAACCTCTCTTTGGGATGGTTGCTTAGATGTTTCCTCCCTCTCCCCCCAAACATAGGAGATCTGGCAATAGGCAGAAGCAAGGTCCACCTGATGAGCTGTTAACATCTTTGAGGTGAGATTAGTGTTATTTTACAGGTCACAAGTATCTGTGTGAATACTCAGACATTTTCATATTGTGGTGACTACCTTGCTTAAGCACCACATGTGACTAATATGTGTACAAATGCACCATGCTCACTGCTTCTGACTTATTTCACAGATGCTTGTTCCCTTTCTACTAGCGTGAAGAAGCCAGCATGTCTGATGTTCATGGGAAGACTTGTATAATGATTGGTTAAGATATAGGAGGACTATGAGTATTTGAAAAAAGGAAGATTGTGACTGAAATAAGCCTTTTCCGCAGCGTCATAAGGGCTTTCTCTAAGATGCCCATAATCACATTTTGATCTGGTGATAAAAAGTTCACTGCTACAAGCTAAATGAACAAGAACAGCTCTGAGATTCTTTAGAGGGAGTTCCTGTGGTGGCTTAAATAAAAGTTGAAGCAGTTGACCTCTAAAGTCCAACTCTAAGATTCTGTGGTTATTTTCTCCTCTAACTCATTCATTGGTCCCAGCTTTATTCTATAAATGGCTACATAGAGGTTGGCTCACACTACATAAACAAGCCCTAAGAGCCAGCACCTTTTAACAAGAGAGAGGAAAAAGAGAAGAAGAGGAAGAGGAAGAAGCAAAGAGAAAGTGAAGCAGGAGAAGAAAGAGTTGGTATATGGAAATGGATATGAACTGTACATATGATAAGAGATGGCTAGAAAGATATCTTTACCATCTGGTGGGGCAGAGGGATGGGAAATTAATGATTTTCTGACTGCTGAAGGGGAAATGGAGTGTGCAACTGCTGCTATTGCTAAATGGGGTCTCTAATTCCTCTCTCCATAATGATAATGACTTACATTTATACAGTGGTTTTCACTAGCCCAGTCCCAAAGAAGTGTCTCAGAAGTATAACCAGACACATCTCTTGTTTAATTTAAAAAGTTAGGCCTCTATAGGATATAATTTCACAATGGTTTTTAATGTGAAACTATTTGGGAGAGGAAATATTCAGACAAAGAAGGATGAGGACAGGGGAGGAATAGTGCATCTCCGTATCTCCCTGAACTAGGGGGAGATGAAGGAGGAAAAGCAGTTTATATCTGAAATCTTCATCCACATTATACTTTCACCAAGGCAAAAATTTCAACTCAGACAAACATCCAGGGATCTTAATGGCTTTATGTAACCAAACACTAATATTAACTGCTTCACATCTATATCAAATGATGGCATTCATTGGAACATATATTTAAGGTGATCTTTCTTCAGGCATTACTGGGTCACCAAGGTAGCCACTTTGGTGACTGACATCTGGTTCCAGGTTGCATTAAAGGCCATTCTCTGATGCTCTGAATACAAAAGAATGTTTAGGAGCAGGGATGAAGGCAAGAAGGGGAATGAGGGCGTCAATGAATCAAGTCTCTCTTAATTCCAACGAGATAAACAAGAAAAGAAATAATAGCTCAGTTCTCAAGAGGCTGTCACCAACATCTATTAAAACATGGGCAATATACTCACTTAAGCCAGTGTTTTACACATAGTTAAATATTTCACAAGTACTTCACAAACTGAATCTCAGTAAGGAAAGGGATAGAAGACCCATCATTGGAGACATTAAAGGGGTGACATTTAGAGAAGATTAGGCTGTAAGGAATGATTCTACACTGGTTTTGAATTAAGTAACAGAATGTCTTCTTAATTAGTCTACTTCTCTTGATCAGTTGTATAATCACTGTTCAGCCACCTTAGGGGAAGACTGGTAATTTAATGATTGAATATGTTTTTGAAAGGAATAGACAGTGGAAATAACATTGGCTTGGGAGTCAGGAGACCTTGATTCTTTCTGGTGCTGGCTTGGTTACTGCTTAATTTTTTGACATTGGTCAAGTCACATCAATTGTTTAGGTCACAGTTTCCTTAGGAGGTAAAATAAGGATAAAAAATCATAGAGCTTGGGGGTGAGAACCGTACCCTGGGTGTCAATTATTAGTCCCAACCTCTCAATTAACAGAAGAGGAATCTGTGGTCTTGAAAAGCAAAGAGCCTTTGACAAGGTCACACAACTAACAATAATAATGTTGCTGACATTTATACAGCATCTTAAGGTTTGAGAAATACTTTGGCTATGTTATCTCATTTGAGTCTCACAACCATCCTGTGGGGCAGGTGACTATTACAGAGGAGGACAACGTGACTCAGAGAATTTAAGCAATTTGCTCAGGTTTGACCAGCTAGTGAATATTTCAGGCGAGACTGAAACCCAGGCTCTTCTTATGACAACTGCTGAGTTCTAAACACTAGGTCATGATGTGTGCTGATAATTTAATAATTAACAATTTATTAAATAACCATTTAATTAAAATAAGAAACAATTTAAGAGCAGATAGAACCTAAGCCTCATGATTTTCAAGCCTATGATCTATAGGATAGTGCACTATCTGCACTGCTTTTCTGCCTCACTGGGCAGGTGTGAGGATCAAGGGAGAGAACAGTTGTGAAAGCATTTTGGACAAAAATGTCACCACAGCCATACAAATGAACATACAAGAAAAGTGTTATGGCAAGATTGGAAGCCAACTGTGAGCTCCTGAAAATGACAGGAGCGGAGTCCATAACTGGGCAATTTATTGAAGCTCAAACAGCCCCAGAATAATACAGTCTGGTTTAGGAAAATATTAATCAGATTGTTTCTTTAATGTGTGATCATGGTGACAGGCCCCCCTTGGCTGCCCTGAAATAACTCTCTTATTTTCAGACAAGTTATGCTTCTTGTTTGTTGATTCTTCTGAGTGAAACCGTGACAAGGTTTTCCATCTAACTAAGGCTCAGAAAATGCATAGATGAGAACCAACAGCCTCTGGCTAGGTGAAGTCCCAAGGTTCAGCTCTGCCAGGCTGAAAGGGAAATCATGAACATGGCTTGGGCTTAGGGCTAATTTAACTCCTTTCTCAGGAAGGCTTCACCACCCAGATTCTGCACTATACTGAGGATCCACAAGAAAAGATGAAAGACAGACTTGCCAATTGACTTGGGGGAGAGGAGGAGGAAAGAAGTTTGGATCATTTACTTCCCACAACATGTGTATGTGTATGTGACAAGAGAAAGGATGTGAACCCTAGATCCTCTGACTCCAAAGCCAGCACTCCTCCCACTGTGCCATGCTGAAAGGAGCTATGGCATTGTCTGTCTGTCTGTCTCTCCATCTCTCTCTCTCTCCCCACTTCCCCCCCCCATCTCTGCCTCTCTCTCTCTCTCTCTCTCTCTCTCTC
>NW_027185712.1:2451926-2468130 GCF_028583685.1 Petaurus breviceps papuanus
TCTCTCTCTCTCTCTCTCTCTCTCTCTCACACACACACACACACACATACACACCTTCCCCCTCTCTCCCTATAGCCTAAAAATATTAGAGAGTCAAGGGAGCTCTGAGACTCATCTCCTTGCTGTGGCTCTCCTAAGCCAGCATTTTAAATGCAGATATGTCCATGGAGAGAGGATGTCTCTAGCTTCCCCATGTTCCTTGAGCCTTACCACCATTTAAAATATCTGGGACGTAAAACAAAAATCCTATGTTTAGGAATGAAAGACTTTATCTCACTAGGTGAGGTTTGTGACTTGCTGGTTGATCAGAATTAACCTGCTGAGAATCCCTGAGAGGGGTCCCAGCTGCGGAAGGAGATATCTCAGGTTAACTCACGCTCTTTGCTAAGATAATAGGAGCCCTGACATTTTGAGGATCTCATAGAGAAATCTACAGGTTTTCCTTGATGATTTCCCTTTTTGCTTCCACCAATGACAATACACACCACCTGGCCATATCTCCTGCATCTTTCTTTCATCTCTGATAAGAAAGCAAAGATGGCAATGACTTTTGCAATTAAGAATTTGACAGCTACTGTAGGCTCATGGACTTCAAATAATTTCCTAAGGAAACAAATAGACTACACTGAGGAGTGTAAGGAAGCTTAATGAACCATGGACAGAAATGCTATGTAGTCACTAAACCAGCTGTAAGAGGAAACGGGCTTTCATTTGATTCCAACACTTGCAATAGTGAACATGAAAAGGTAAAGATGATGCCCAAAGCCCGGGAAGTAAGGAACTGACTTAAACTGTAAATAAGATGTCTTTGGTGAGCAGTATCTCCTTCAATTAAAATAGCCAGTCCTGAGCCATGGACTTACCTGGAGACACGGAGGAGTCATAGCTGCTTCTTTCCTTTCGGTTCATCCTGAAGGCTTGGATATCCTTTTCCCTGTATGTCCCAAAACCTTCAAAGCTCCTTCTTTTACTCCCACTCACTTCACTGTCCCACTTGTCATTCAACGGGTTCATGTTGCCAAACACATCCAAGGTCTCTGCCCTCGTGCTGCTGCTGTCTGCACTACTGCCATTGGAGAACTTCTTTGTACAGGAGTCAGCAGGGTCTCCACTAGTGTCTCCTTTCTCCTTCACCTGCGTCCACTGCTGGGCATCAGAGAGTGACAGGGTCGACAGGGTGTCAACCTCAAAGTTGTTCTTGGAAGCTTTGTGGCTGACCTCACTGTGTTGGTGTTTCTGTTTCTCCTTATGCCTACTCTTCTCGCCCACCATGGGGAGGTCTTTGTCAGCGCTGCTTAGCCGCTCACTCAAGACATGGCTAGAGAAGCCTGTGGACTTGCCTGCAAAGAGACCACTCAGGTCATCACGGGTCCCCAGGATTCGGTCCTCCTTGTGCTTGTGTTTGTGTTTGTGTTTCCTTTTGTGGAGGCGACCACTGGACAACCCAGCACCACCCACCTTTGGGGGATTGAGAGAGGGCTGTATGTCTCCAAGACCCATGCCAACAGGTGTCTGCAGATGTACCCCATGCTTTGCTTTGTGCCTGGCAGTGCTGGACATCTTCACATGGGAGCTTGCATGGAACTGGGGTGGAGGCACCGTCGGCCTCATAAATGGCGAAGCTGTGCCAAGAGTGTGAGATAGGTACAAAGGAGCTGGGTACTGACCGTAATAACCAAGGTTCATCATAGGCATTGATGTGTAAGGCATTCCATAGGGTGCATAGTAACTTCCACTGGGGATAGGGTAGCTGAACCCCTGTAAAAAAGGCACCTTTGTCATGGTGTCATTGGTTTTGGCAGGCCTACCACGCTTCTTCTTGGACTTCATGTCTGAGGTCCTTCGAAGATAGAGCAAGGGGTCATACTGTATATATGGCACGGGGTAATAGTGATCAAAGTTGATTCTAAAAATACTGGGATATGGGTTCTCATGATAGAATGTGTAACTCCGGTGGGAGATCCTGAACATCTGGAACTTGTTGATAAGCTCTTCTAGGTCTGCAAGGAATTGGAGGTTGTCGCGGTTCTGCAGGCTTTTCCTTTTCCGCTTGTGCTTTGGCTTCTTGATGCTTTCGTGGGTGAGGAAATTGTCCACGATGAGATGCTTCTGCCGGTGGCCGTGTCGGTTCTTTGTGCTGGTGTCAGATGGAATGGCCTCTGGATTGTCCAAAGAGCAGAAGTCAAAAGAGTACCGCCGGCGGGATTCTGAACTCTTCTCGGCTTGATCAGATGTGCTGTTGTTGTCTGTCCCAATGCCACTGTCACTAGGGATTGTCTCCTCACTGTGTGACTCACTCACAGGTGACAGTGTGATTTCCTTCAGGGACCCAATCTCACACAGGTGTGAAGGTGAGTTGGCCATCAACCTGGGAGGTGACAGCTTCCAGGTTCCACTATGTAATCCTTTCTGGGTTTTGGTAGGAAGAGCACCGATGGGCTGAAGATTTGGCATAGTTTTCAACTCTGAAAAATTGATTTCAGTGCTGGCGGGGCTCAGGTTGCCATTAGACCCGACTAACTGTGTGGAAAGTGGGTGCATAGCTGCTGGTGAAGATGCCACAAGTGACTGAAAGTTGGAAGGCACGGCTGGAATATCCGGCTGGCTAGAAACAGGCCTTGGGTGCTTGATGGCTGTCTTAGGTTCTTCAGATGGGGGCTGCAGCTCTGCCCTAGGTTTTCTGCCCCTCTTTTTGCCAATGTAGATGGTCCCTCTCTTGCTGACATTAATTTGCTTACCCAGTCTGCTGTCAATGGCTGCTCCCCCAGGGTTGGTCTGGGGTGGCATTTTTGCCTTCAGAGCAATGTTGCTGGAGCAGGACAAGATCTGATTCAAGATGTTTTTCCTCTTAAGGGTCTTCATCTTGTTGATGGTCTTGATGGTCTTCTTGTCCAGTACACCAAGCTTTCCAACTTTTTTGTGGAATTTCATCTCACTCATGGATTTCTCTTCTCCTGGAACTAACTGGGCCAGTTTGGCCAAATTGCGTCTTCTCTTCCTCTTCTTAGTGCCAGGAAATTCCCGGCTGATTGGGCTGACTGGGCTGGTGGAAGTTCCCTCATGAATTGTCTCAACAGTGAGTAGAGGCTGTTTCTTTGGTCGTCCTCTCTTCTTTTTAACTGGCGTAATCACAGTGAGACTGTCTGTGTTTGTGTACAGAGGACTAGATGGGGTGATAGGATATGCGGAAGGTGGCTCCACCATGAGTTTTTCTGAAGTGGACATGGCTGATTCCCGCAGCATACTAGTGGGTCTGGGTTTGCTGCAGGTCCACCTCCGTTTTGCGGCAAATTTAGGGTGCTGAATTTCTGGCAGCTTGCTTGAGAGGGGTGGATCTGTGCATGGTGGAGGAGTCATGACCAGGGGAGTTTTTCGCAGTCTGGCCGAATTACTCGAGAGAACCTTCTCAGCACTTACAACACCTTCCAGCACAACTGAGGAGGGCTCATTCTCCATAATTTTAGCGAGCTTGGTAGTGCGAGGATCTTTCTTACTTCCTTCAGGGTGAGAGAGAATCCTGCTAGCTACTTCACTGCTCATGGGAATTCCAGAAGCCAAGGCTTTCTCTGGTATGATTTTTTCCACCATTGTTTTCACAGACTGCCTTTTCTTCCTTTTATGGCTAGGTGGGTCTAGGGTTGGAGTCTTGATGGGAATAGTGATCCGGACGTGACTCATATCATTTTCAGGATTACTGATGGAACTCACATTCTGCCTGGCTGGTGATACCTCTTGGATGTTCTCTGTGGAGAAGCCTTCTTTTTTCCCTTCCAAGTTATCATGAGTTTTGGTCTCAAATGCTTTTTGGGCATTCTTGACCCAGTCCAGGTCTGAGTTTTGTATGGTTTGATTTATTAAGTCTTTTTTATTTGATTTCTTCTTGCTGTTTCCAGTAGGGGGATCTGGGGACTCCATTGATCCTCCTCCATCTTGGTCTACTAAGGGTGGGAGTCCACTGCACTCAGCTGAGCTGGTGGTCTGGGCTGGTGAACTGATGTTGCTTGGAGCTGGGACCACATTACCCAAAAGCAGATCTTTGCTACCGCTAGATAACTGACTCCATGTGTTGTTCACGCTACCTTTCTTCCCTTGGGACTTGGCAAAGGAAGCCACAGGCTCAAGGGTTGGAATCTTGGTGGTGCTTGGAGTTTCTCGACCAGACTCGGTCCCAATAAAGCAATTCTGAGTGGTGGGACCATTATCCAAGCTGGCAGACCAATCTATGTGGCTCTGGCTGCTGCTTTTTTGCTGGTGCTTTGGTTTTAAGGTGTCTCCAGTGAAGTCCTGTTGGAGGCTGGGATCATAGTGGAGGGCTGAATGTTTCTGTGGCCTCTCATAAACCTGAGAGAAAGAGAAGGAGGAGGGGGATGAGTACATTGGCACCATTAACAAAGTTAATGTTGAGGCTCTTAATTATCTGAAAGTTAGAGGCAAATGACTACTTTAACAACTTGTAACTCCAAGCTATTTTATCAGGGTTCCTTAAACTGTAGTGATAAAACTATATTAACATTGTTCTCAAATGAACCTTAAATGGGGTCTAATTTCAAGGCCCTGCTTTCAAATAAAATAGAATCATAGTCTAACTAGTTTAAGTTTAAAATTAGTATCATAGAATGTTAGGGCTGAAGTGGACTTTAAAAGCCATTTAGCACAAACTACTTCAATTTTACAGATGAGGAAGCCCAGGTGAAAAGAGGCTCTGCCCAAGGTCACACAGCTGTTTAATAGCAAAGTTGGGACTAGACTGAGTTTGACTAGAGCCTGACTACTAGCTTAAGGTTCCTTCCACTCTACCATAATGCTTCCCTCCTCCCTCCCCAACATATTCCTAAAACCGTACTTCTTTCCTCTCTTTAATTTTTCCTTGACGTTTTGTAAATTACAACTGGTATCACCCATTAAGTAAGTGCTCTCTATGGGAGAATGCAAAAGAAATTCTAAGATCTGACGGCTAGAAACACAACAAGGGTCTGCCACTCATGGAAGGGGAGGGGGGGGCTATTGGAGAACAGAAAATAAATGGAAAGAGGAGAGAGAATGGGAGTTTCTAGCCACCCATCATTCCACCATAAGGTTTTATTTTAGGTTCTATACCCCACCCCCATAGGGTGCTATAAACAGTAATGCACTCTATAAGCTATTAACATTAATAATTACATTTTTTGCTAAGAAAAATAATTACTGTAATTCACTTCTAATGGGGATCCTTTAACCTCTTAAGACAATTTCTTATAGTACCATAGGGGGTTCTTCATATTCTGAGGCACACCCTGGGAATGGACTATTCTAGGAAAATCAATATCCCTCATGGGATACTGCCTTGGAATTTTGCCAGCTCATCTTCATTCCAAGCCTTCCCCTGACTGAATCACTTCAGGACTTCAGAAGCTTCCTTGGAATTCTTTAGTTGGAAGGGATGGAGGTCAGCTGAGCATTCAAGGGTGGGGGAAACAGGATCAGTTTAATAGAGTAAATGAATGCAGACTCTTATTCATCAGGTTCATGAACACTAGAAACAGGGCACAACCTTTAAAGTTCATGTTAAAGACACATACATATACACATACTTAAAACAATAATAGTAAAACTGGACTTTAGATTGTTGGTAGAAAATTTAAAGAATGTATTTCCCCCAAAGTGGGGCACTGAAAATATAAATAGGCTCAAGAAATGATCAAAGGATCAAAGATTTAAGAATAAAATTAAGAAATTAATTCAATTAAATAAAGAAATTAATCAATTAAGAAATGATCACAGGATCAAAGATTTAAAGTACTGGTAAGTACTTGAACGTTTTTTTTCTACTACAATTCCCTCATTTTGTAGGTGAGGAAACCAATGCTTAGATCAGAGAGGTACATCTTGGCTGGAAGGGGCAGAACTAAAGAGGAAAAAGACAAGTCAGGACAGGAGGAAGAAGGCCTAATGGGAGACAGCTCTCAAAATTACAACTTTTTGAAGGTTTTCCAGGAAGAAACCAAAACTACTTATTGGAGCAAAAATCTTGGCAAGAATGTTTCAGTCAAATTATGGTTAATCATGTTGGAAAGTTAAAAGAGACATGAGGGGCATTTGGGCTACTTAACCTTTTGAGGTTGATGTTATATATGTTAAGCTATCAAAGCTTAAAATTTTACTCAAACTTTTGGGATGTCCTTTGTGTCCCATGGGAAAGACCCAAGAGAACAGTTTTGGGGGCCTGCATTTCCTGCATTATGGGGACACCTTTTTCTTGAAATCCCTGAATAATATGCTTCCGTAGATGGGTGTTTGTAGAGGTACAATCAATCAGTCCACAAGGATTTATAAAGTCTCTACTCTGTGCAAGGCATTATGTGAGGCACTGGGAATACCCAAAAAGAAAACTGTCACTAACCTAAGGAACAAACATTCCATCACCATAAACAACAAATACACACACAGGAAAATAAAAATACATACAAAGTAAATACAAGTTGATTTGGGGAGGAGGGGCAGGAGATATCAGGAAAGGCCTCATGTAGTCAGGAAGACTCATCTTCATGAGTTCAAATCTAGCCTTAGACACTTACTAGTTGTGTGACCCTGGGCAAGCCACTTAACCCTGTTTGCCTTATTTTCCTCATCTATAAAGTGAACTGGAGAAGCAAATGGCAAAACACTCCAATCTCTTTGCCAAGAAAACCCCAAACAGAGTCAGAAAGTGTTGGACACGACTGAACAACAATAAAAGGAGATGAATGGAAGCTGTGCTTTGAAGGAAACTGGGTGTCATAAGAGGCAGGAGGGAGGAGGGAGTGGATTCTAGGCAGCAGAGAGAGACAGTACAAAGACAGGAAGGCAGAGTATAGTGTGGTGAGAACAAAACGAAGGAATCCAGCTTGGCTGGACTACAGAAAGCATGAGAGTAATGTGTAATTATCCTGTAAGGGAGGCTGGAGTCAGAATGTGAAGGTATGTAAATGCTAAATATAGGAATCTGTTTTTTGATCCTGGTGACAAAAGGAAGGTAGCAGAGCTGACTGAACTCCAGAATGACTTGGTTAAACCTGTGCTTTATCAATATCACTTTGGCAGTTTTGCAGAGGATGATTTTGAAATTGAGACTTTTGGCATAGAGACCAGTTAGAAGGCTACTTGTAATGATCCATGTAAGAGGTGATGAGAGAACAAAATAACATGGCGACCAAGTGAATGGAAAGGCAGAAGTGTGAGATGTGTTATGGAGGTAGAACTGACAACTGATTGAATATGTGGAGTGAATGGAGAGTGAGGAATTGATGGAGTTTACCTTTTGAACATGAGTGACAAAAAAGGTGTGGGGTATATTTGACAGAAATAGGATCCATTTGGAATAGGGGTAGGTCTGGAAAGAAATATAATGATTTCTGTTTTGCATATGTTGAATTTGAAAACTTTAGACATCAATGAATTTGACATGTCTAAAACAGGCATCTGGGGATATGTTACTTAGCTCAGGAGACAGACTAGGGTAGGTGGAGAGATCTGGGAGTCATTCGCATAGAGATGATAATTAAACCCATGAGAACTAATGAAATCACCAAAAAAGAGACTGTAGAGAAGAGAAGTCTGAGACAAGGCCTTGGGCCACATCTACAATTGAGGCATGTGACAAGGAGGATCCAATAAAAGGTGTGATCAGACAGAAAACAGGAAAACTAACAGAGAAAAGAGTCACTGAAACCTCAAAAGGAGGGGATATTTAGGAGGAGAGAGGGGCTACCATTTTAAATGATGCAGAGAGGTCAAGAAAAGGTCATAAGATTTAGCAATTAAGAGATCACTGGTAACCTTGAAGAGAACAGTTTTGGCTGTGTGATAAGGTCAGAAGCCAGATGCTAGAGGATTTAGAAGACAATGAAAGGAGAAGTGGAGATAATCAGTGTAGACTAGCTTTTCAAAGAGATTGGCCAAGAAAGGGAGATTTGAGATACAGCATAATAGTTAGGATATAGCTAAGGATAGTAGGCTATAATGAGGATTTTTTTAAGGATGGGAATGCATGGGTTTCTTTGTAGGCAGCTAGGAAGGGTTTTATTATTTGCAAAGAACTCTACATATATCATTATCATCATTTGATCCTTACAAGAATGCTATAACATATTTGTATTATCTCTTTTTTTTTGCAGCTGAAGAAAGTGAAGTTAACTTGCCTAAAGTCACATAGCTACTCAGTGTCTGAAAGAGGATTTGAACTCCAAATTAAGTACTCTACTATAATAAGGTGCTTTAATAATGAGGTACTGGAGAATTTGGAAGGAGAAGGGATCAAGGATATATGTAGTATGATTGTGTTTAATAAATGTTTTTGTTTGGTGACCAGATTTATATTTAAGGAAGATTATTCTAACAGTAGTATGAAGGATGATGCAGAGAAGAGAGTGGAGGAAGGAAATTTTGTAAGGAGGGCATTATAATAGTCTAGATGGCATTGAGAGTCTATTTGAAGGTGGTGGCAGTGGGACTAGAAAAAGAAAAGATGCAGGAGAGACTGCAGAGGTAAAATGGATGCAGGAGGTAAAGGATGGGGATGGTTAAGAATAACTTAAAGGTTCCAAACGTAGGAAATTTGGTTGAATGAAAATGACATTAACAAAATGAAGGCATAAAAGAAACAAGTTTAAAGGGAAAGGTATGTATGGATTGGGATGTGCTGAGTTGGAGGACATGCAAATGAGTGACTCCTATAGACAACTGGAGATGTGAATTAAAGAAAGAGGCAAGGCTAGAGATAGAAATGTAGGAGGCATTTTCAATAAAAATGGCGGGTGAAGTCATGAGATTTCTAAGAGAGTATGGAGACATTAGGGAATATGGCCAAGGATTAAACCTTGATAAATGGGAGAAATCAGTGAAGTAGAGAGTGAAGGAGGCAGTTAGAAAGGTAGCTGAAGAACCAAACGACTATGACGTATTTGACACTAAGGGAAGAGAAAATATTAAGTAGAAGTGAATGTTAAGTAGTGTTAAATGCTTTGAACAGGTCCAGGAGAATAGGCACTGGGGGGAAAAAGGCCATCAGATTTAGTAATTAGGAAGTCATTGGTCATATCTGAGGGAACTCTCATAGTTTGGGTCCAAAGGATATTTTAATTGGGGCTGATTCGGTATACTTGGCACCTGCACATAACATCACAATGAGACAGATTTTTCAAGCATCTAAGTGAGTCACTGTGAATAAATCAACAAACACACATTCACATTCACATTCCACTGTATGTACAGTGTTGTACTTTTCATTGAGTATGGGTAGAGGTAGACACTGGACTGGGCTATATTATAAAATATATGTAACTCAAGTCCCTTGTCTTTGCCTAACTTACAAACTGGGAAGAAAAAATATACATACTATATCTAAAGAAAATTTATACAGCAAACAGAGCAAGAGAATATAATTAAAATGGTAAATAATTTTCAATTATTATTTATAATTGCTTTCAACATCCATATTTTTAAACTTTTGAGTTCCAAAGTCTCTCCCTCCCTTCTGTCCTCCCCCACTTATTGACAAGGCAAGAAATCTGATATCAATTTATTTGTTTTTTTAACCAGTTTGGAAGAATATATTGACTGATAAACTAGAGTGTGTACTAAGAAGGCTAACCAAGATGGAAAGGATACTTAAAATCGTATCATATAAAATACGGGTGAAGGAATTGAGGATGCATTTCCTGGTTATTGGCTAGGTGGCTCAGTGGATTGAGCCCTGGAACTAGAGTTTGAACATCTGAGTTCAAATCCAGACTCAGACACTTACTATAAAGCTGTGTGACCAGGGCAAGGTACTTAACCTCTGTTTGCCTTAATCCACTAGAGAATGAAATGGTGAACCACTCCAGTATCTTTGCCAAGAAAACCCCATGGACAGTATGGTCCATGGGTCATGAAGAGTCAGACATGACTGAACAGTAACAATACTGGTTACTATGAAAAAGCTAAATTAAACTTGTTCTTGGTGTTAGAGGACACAGATAGGAACAATTAAGTAAAACTTACAAAGAAGCAGATAATAAATAGTAAACAAAAAAGGGTGTCCTAAGAATGAGAGCAGTCTAACAACAAATGTTTAAGTTTTGAGAGGCAATTCATTCCTTTTCATTGTAGGTTTCCAAAAAGATGTTTGAAGACCATTTATTTGTAACATTACACCTGTGACCCATGCATTGAGTGGGTATTGACCTAGATCAGTGCTGTCAAACTCACACAGAAGCAGATACCTGAAAGGAGGGTGGGGAGCTCATCGTGATTTAGGAAACCACAAATTAATATTACCTATGTTGTGCTGTATTTTTATTTATTTTGTTAAACATTTCTCAGTTGCATTTTAATCTGGTTCAGGCCACACCTAGACTTTTTTCAGGCTTCTTGAAGGCTTTAATCTCACAACACCATTGTTCCACAGAGCTCAATGATTGTCAATACACCTGTCTATCATTCAATCAACAAGAATTTATTGATTACTACTCTTTTAGATGCTGAGGGCATAAAGACAAAAATTAAATAGTTTTCTGTCATCAATGTGCTTACATTCTATTTATCAAAGGGGTGGATCAGACACATAATATAAGTCTAACATCCAGAATACTGAGTTTTGACCTGGTTTTAATTTGAGTATGCAAGTAGCATTCTTTTTTTTTCCTATCACATAAGAGCTATAGCATGACACCAGGGGAACTCTATAACACATCAGAATGAATGGGTGAATGATAACAATGATAAGTCACCAAGAGTGGGAATGTTGGCATTCAACTGAGGGTTTATAACAATACACAGTGCTTAAAATTGTTAGACATTGGTAAAAAAGAAAAAACAAACCAAAAAAAGCTTGCTAGGCATTTAAGGACCTTCTTCCAATGTAATATTAGCTCTTCCCCACCTCCTAATTATTTCACTTGCCAGTTAATTCTTCCTTTGACAAAGACTATGTGGTTGTAAGCAGGTTGGATTTCACTGCCTGCATTTGATAGGTGGGGCCTGGTTACTTAAAAGAACTAGCAGATCAGCGGAAAGTAATGCAGTTAAGTGTATTTGGTTCTCAGTGTATCCATCTGGATCAGTGCCTGATTCCATTGTCCCGAATGTCTCTGCTTCAATTTGCCCTGCTGAGAGAGCACGACAATCAAAGGGCATAGTGGACAAAAGAGAGGCACAACAGACGATCGGAAGTAATGGCAGGGAAATGGTCCTTTAAACCCTCCAGTCAGATGGGAAGAGAAGAGGGAAGGGGCAGAAAGGAGGAGAGCAGCTTTCAATGGGGTCCTCACAAGTCCTGACTGATGGCTGTATCTAGTTGTACTTCACAAAAGCCCATTTCTTTATCTGTCACCTAGGACACATCATATACACGGGGCAAGGCTGTCAGTTCCAGTATCTCCTGCCTTGAAAACTGAGCACTTATTCCAGGGAGAGAGATGAAGTAGAAGAGTGTGAAAAAAGCAGAGGGATGTGGGGTCAGGCCAGAGTGTGGGTGGGGCGAAGAAGAATAGGAAGAATAGGAACATTATCCTCACCCTTTGGGATTTTCATTTTGTGATTTTAGATATGTATTTCTATTTTTTTCTTCCATTTAAATTATGAGCTCCTTAGGGAAAGAACCTATATCTTTTAACATTTTATCACAGTGGATCCTTAAATATAGTCTGTAAAATGATGGTACACTAGATTTTTCATTATTTTCCGCATTCTATGTTAACCATGATTTAAGTTTAAATTATAAATGGTCCCCCAGTATGATTTTTTAGCTACTCCTTAACAGTTGGTGTGTGCTTAGAGTACATGTTTTAATTCAACTGTACTTTAAGGAAATGAATGTGCCCTTTATCTCCAGAGAGTAAAACAAATTTTAGCTCATGGAATCCTATTTTAAAAGCACTAGGGAAATTGACTATTTCCAGGATGCCTCTGGTAAATCCTGCCTCTTTACCCTTTTGTAACGACCATCTCCCACTCCCAGCATGCCCTCCCTCCTCTCTTCTGCCACTTATGACCCCTAGGCTTCTTCAAGGGTCAATTCAATCTCTACCTGTCTGCTTTCTACTTGAAGTCTTTCTTGCCCAGGTCCCAGGACATTAGTGCCTTATCCATCCCCCAAATCATCATGCATTTATTTTCCATCTATTTCATATATATGTTCATGCAATAATATGTAAAAATATGCAAGTATATGATCATCTCTGACATATACACACAGACATCTATAAAAGCATACTTCTCCTAATAGAATATATGTTCCTTGAGAGTAGGAATTGTTCCGTTTTTGTCTTTGTTTCTAGCACAATGCCTAGCTTATAGTAGCTGATAAAACAAATGCTTGTTGATTATTTTATTGAATAGGAATAACTTTTGTTCCAATGTATCCATTAGGAAAATCCAGGGTTCTCCTAAAGGAAAGCTAGATGGAAGGAATTATCATTTCAGTTTTACTTGATTGAGAAAAAAATCTAATGCATATCAGAAAACCATAAAATATTTTCTAGGGGAGATTTTTTAAAATTAGCTCTGCCATTGTCAAAGATAACTTTATCTAATTGTATGTAATGGGTTTTGTAGGAGATGTAAATATGAGTGAAGAAGATGAAATGTGGAAAGGGAGTAGGAAGCAAGCATTTATTCAGGGACTACTATATACCAAGCACTGTGCTAATACAAATACTAATTTAATACGGTTCTCACAACAATCCTAGGAGGAAGGTACTATTATTATCCTCATTTAGAGTTGAGGAAACTGAGACAGACAGAGGTAAAATGACTTGCCCAGAGTCACACAGCTAAGAATTATCTGAGGCCAACTTTGAGCTCCAATCATCTTGACTCCAGGCTCATGGATCTATTTCCTTTAAAAAAAATTACTTAAAGCTTTTGTTTTTGCATCATCTTTATCTCCCAATCTCTCTCTCTCCTCTTCCCAGAGAGTCATTACTCATAATAAAGAAGAGAGGAAAAATAAGTATAAACTATTTCTTATTCTGAAACTCTACACACTTAAGACCATTGTTACAACAGAAGAGTCTTCCAAGGCTCTAAATGGCTGCCATGATATTTGTGCCACTTTGTATGGTGTTATAAGAATTACAAAAAAAAAATCTAGAGATCTTCTAGTCCCAGCTCCTCAGAGACCAAGTGAAGTGACTGGACTATAATCACATAAGTAATATCAGAAGAGCTGGAATTCACATCCAAACCCTGACACCAAATCTTGCACTCCTTCTTTTCAATGAATTAGATTTAATATTATATAACCACTAGGGTCTTCTCAGAATCAGAAAATGTTAGAGATGGAAAAGTCTTTAGATATCACCTAATCCAAACTCCCATTTCCACACAGAAGACAGAATTGAATTTCAGATAAGGCAAATGACCAGCACAGGTCAAACAGTAAATTGGCATAGCTGGGACTGGAAGAAACCTCGGCACCTGAGTCCTGTCTCGGACCATGTGGCATATGATTCACTTGCAGTATGCTCAGGCTCTGCCATTAGTTGACATTTGGTAGATGTTGCTAAGCTGAATTATTGCTACAAGTGACCTCAGAGATCACAGTCCGATTCCCATATTTTAAAGGCAAGAAAGCAAGCCCTAGGTAGTCAGGTTTCCCTAATGGTCTACAAGGGTTCCTTCTAGGGAATTCAAGATGCTGGGCAGGATAATTTTCCTCTTCAGTCTGGGTTCTAACACCAGGAATACAAAATCTGGTGCGAATGAATTCAGAAGGCCCAACGTAGGCAGCTGGGTGCATGCCCAGGACAGTCCAGAGAGACCACGAAGAGACACCCAAGCTGAGGATCTCTACCTCCTTATCAGATGAACCTCAGAGTTTAGGTAGGATCCAGGTGATGTCTCAAAAAGTGCTCCTAGCAAGTACAGGGAGCAGATCCATGGAGACCAAAGAAAGGAAACACCTCTGTTTAGTCCAGGGGTGAGGAACCTGTGGCTTCAAGGCCACATGTGACCTCAAGGCCACAGGTTCCCTCCCCACTCCCCCACCCCCCACTTAGTCCATATAGGGAGACTTAGGAGAGGCATCCAGTTAACGATCCAGAGAAACACTACACATATCAGGGCATTTCCTGACTTTGTAACAGAGAGAAAACAGCGGTAGTGTATCTATATAGAATATTCATGCTAGCTTTTGCCAGCCCCAATATTTTGCATCTTATACAGCCTAGCATACTACCCATACTTTATTAAGCACGTTAAGAGCAGGAATTGTTTACCTCTTGGCTTTGTATCCTGAACTCTCAGCACAGGGCCTGGTAACACAGTAGATCCATAATAAAAGGTTGTTGATGGACTGCTCAGCATAGAGTGGATATACCAGAACAGTGCTATACAAATGATTTGTACCACCTAGTGATGCTTAATTACAGAAGTAGACACAATGTGTTACCAGTAGTGCCGGGGCAAAATTCACATCTTCTGCCCTTAGCAGTCAGGTGATCTTTCTACCACACTACCTAAATATTAGTGACTATTTCTGGAATCTGGGGAGAGAGGAGGCCCATGCCTAAATTTCCCCAGGACACACAGAAAAAAAAAAAAGCCTTCTCATGAACTAACCTAAGGGCGGCCAGTAAACCCTTAGAGTCATTTTATCCTTTTCTTCTTCCTGGGTTCTTTTTGGCTGAGGGGAGGCCTAGGTGGTTCATCTCTTCCCCATGGCATGGCCCTACCTAACAATCCCTGTGGATGATGAGTCGTTCTCATTGCTGGTGGTATAACTGCTAACCCCCTAAACAAAGGCTCTTACTATATACTTCTTCAAGTAGAGGGTAATTCTCCATAATTAAAAATGATTACCAAGATGAGCCTCCCCCATTTGACACACACATACACACCCACCGGCCCCAAGAATCACTTGGCAAAATACAATGAGGCTTTTCTTTTCTAGTGGAACACCTAACACAGCCAATCAACCGCTTAATTATTTCCCTTTCAACACCCCAAATCCTCCCTCCTCTGTACAGAGGCAGCTGACAGTCTTGATCCCCAAACAATAAAGCCCATTTCCCAAAGTGCAGGTGCCCCTAGTGACCGGTGGGTCAGGGTGGCCTTCTCCCTCCTCCCCCAGGCTATTCTAATAGAGCACACATGCTGTGACCCAGCAGACAGGTAGCACTGTGACTGCCTCAGGAAACCCCCTGCCCAGTGACAAACCCACCTTCTTTCAGAGGTAACAGAACAACTGACGAGAATCTGGCTCACCAATCAAAGTTAATACTGCAACGCCTCCTCTTTAAATCATTTGCGGATCCATCTGTGTAATGACTCCTCCAGTGTAATTCCCTATTAAGAGGCTTTATCTGGAGAGATAAGCAGCTGGTTTCCGTGTCACTAATTGCTGTCTGCTGTGATTTTAAAACATCTGCACCATTGTGCTCTTCATTTTCATATTCTAATCACCCTGAAACTTGAAAAAGGTACATCGCTGATTGTTTCTATGGGTTAATTAGTACACAGTCTCCTTGTAGAGACAATTTAGAGGCAGTCAGAACCTCAATCAGGAAGTTTGTTTTAAAAATTAATAACATCGGTAGCGGCTGGAGGGACTGACATGTACAGTGACATCGGGATTCTCCTCGAGGGATGAGCTGTCCTTTGTTATGTTCAGTAGAAGAGCAAAATACCACAGAGTAGGAGGAAAAAATTCAGGTAGGGGGGAGTGGGAGGTAAATGTGGGAACAGAAAAAATATCATTCTGTAACATATGTTTGTAATTTTTCTCTCTCAACTGGGAAAGAAATGGCCACTGCCACCATCAAGTCCAGTCCTAAGACCTTTGTCATCTCAAACCAACATACGATGATCTTTTTCTAAGAATTGTGTGTTGCAGCAGGTACGGGGAATGGAGAGGAGACAAATTCTTCAAAGAATGGAGGAAGTTCAATTTCTAAATTTTCTTGGTCATCCTCTAACCTGAACCTCCTCACAAACCACCAAAAGAAGAATTAAACCATCCTTGCTTTTCCTTACAGAATGTGCTCACTGGTTCCTCTGGAGCATCAGATCAAAAGCTTCTTTTGCAGATGGCACCGCCAATGGCTTCTCTCAAGACAAGCCCAGGATTCATTGATATTTTCTCTCTCTGTATGTCTTTCTCTGTCTCTCTGTCTGTCTCTCTTCTCTCCTTTCTCTCTGTCTCTCCTTCTTTTCTCTCTCTCTCTCTCTCTCTCTCTCTCTCTCTCTCTCTCTCTCTCTCTCTCTC
>NW_027185712.1:2468140-2484276 GCF_028583685.1 Petaurus breviceps papuanus
CTCTCTCTCTCTCTCTCTCTCTCTCTCTCTCTCTCTCTCTCTCTCTCCCCCTCCCTCCCTCCCATCTGTTTTTTTTGAGGAGTGTAAGACACATCTCTAGGGGCAAACCATCCTATGACGAAAGCCCAATCTGGTGGGCAGGCAAAGAATCTCAATAAGAAACCCAGTCTTAAAGTTGGAAGCACCCACTTTTGAAAAGAGACGGGATCAAAGTAGAGAATAGAACTAGTGGAAGGCAGGATAGGAGGGAGGGAAATATAGTCAGTCTTTTACAATATATATCAACTATGTTAATATTTTGCATAAGCTACACATGTACAACCTATGCTGAACTGCTTATCTTTCCAGTAAGGGCGAGTGACAAGGGAGGAAGGGAATGAATTTGGAATTCAAAATTTTAAAATCAAATGTTTAAATATATATATAAATGTACTATTAATAATACTATTTTACATGTAATTGGGAAATAAGATATACAGGCACTGGGGCATAGAGATCCACCATGCCCTACTGGAAAAGTCAAAGATATGAGAGAAGATATGGGAGGGAGCAGATTGGAGGAGGGGATATACTGTGGGACTGCTATTTTGGGGCAGTGGGTAGGGGAAAAACAGGGAGAAAATTTGTAACTCAAAATCTGGTAGAAATGAATGATAAAAATCAGAAGTTAATAAAGCATTTGAAAAATGGAAAAAAAAGAAACCCAGCCTTAGGTGTACTGTGGTAACCCCAAGGAGATACAGAGATAGATATGACACAGAACTTGTTCTCAAGGAACTCTAAAACAAATATTTGGAAAAGGGTACCACATAAACAGGATATAAAGGAAAATGTGATAAGTGGAAAGAAGTCTAAGTACTTTGAGAAATGTGAGTAGGACCAACTTATAATCGGAGATCACAGAGACTTCAGAAATAACCTAGTCAGACTTATATCCAGTACAACAATCCTAGTACAAAATCTCTGAAAGATGGTGAATTGGCTTTTGCTCCAATACTTCTAATGACAGGAAGTGCACAATCTACCCAGGATAATCCATTACAGTCTGGGCAGGGCAGTTCTAGTTGTTGGGACATTCTCACTTCTAGTGAATGGAAATCTCCCTTTGTTGAAGAACTTTGTCAGAATGGATGTGAAGAAAGCTCTCTGTTGGCTAGTCCATCTCTCCCTCAGTTGTCCTCACTAGGATATGTACCGTTATGTGACATACAAACAAACTCAGGATTTAAGGAGATGAGGTGGAAGCAGGTTTAGGAAAGAGAGAAAGGAAAGGATGTGGGGGTGGTAGGAAGGGAGAGGGAAGGCGGGGGAGGAGAGAGAAAGGGAGGGAGGGAGAGGGAGGGAGAGGGAGAGAGAGAGAGAGAGAGAGAGAGAGAGAGAGAGAGAGAGAGAGAGATTAGCATGGAGCGGCAGGGTGACCACTTAAGAGGCTGCCACAATATTGGCTTAGAGTGGGCTAATTAGAGTGTGGCATCACCTGCATCCATTCATGATGTTAAAACACTATGCTTTCTAATTGCTCTATTCAGTTTCCAAGAACCTGCTGTACCAGCAACTGATGAAGGGGAGAGGGAGAAAACAGTCTTTGGTATACTCTGGCCTTTCTCTGCCAAGTTCTGTGAACAGTGTTTTGTTCAACTCACTTTATTTTGTGTGTGTGTGTGTGTGTGTGTGTGTGTGTGTGTGATATTGAACAATTATTTCTGAAAATTCCATGTTCCCAGCTCTATGCTATGTGCTGTGGAGATATTACAGGGGGCATGGTCTCTGTTTAATAGAATGTCACTGTAGGCAAGACAGAATGAAGATATCAATTGGACTGATGAAGATGCACTGCAGCAGAAAACATGCTAGAACCTGGGTTCAAATCTTACCTCTGACACTTAATACTTCTGTAACCTTGAACAAGTCATTTAACTAATTTACCTCAGCTGTAAAATAAAGGAGTTTTACTAGATGACATCTGATAGTCCTCTCAGCTCTGAATCTATGATCTTGTGATACCAAGAATGAGAATGAGGTAGGAGGTAGCCTAAAAGTACAATTTACAGAATTTGTGCAGCAGCCATGGGTTAGGGAGATGGCAAAGCTAATTCTGAGGTTTTGAAAAGGAGAAAGAATATGCTATATATAGATAAAGAGAAGTCAGGAGAAATAGTCAAGATATATTGAGTTTGAGGTGCAAGAAGGCCATCCAGTTAGAGTTTTCCAGCCACAAGCTGGAAATATTGGTCTAGGATTAACAGAGTGGTCATGAGAATTCTTACTCTCTACATGCAGGCTGAAGAAGAGCCAATGAGAAGGACAAAGAAACAAGGCTATAGAGAGTTCAAGATCTCAATAGCCACAGGACAAGGGAATATCAAGAAAGTAAGGTCAAAAGTGACAAATGAATAAATAAAGAAGTCAAAGAAGTCAAATATTTGATTTGCTAATTGGGAAATGAATGGTTACCTCCTAATTGTGAGAAAAGTTCTTTATAAACCTTCAAATGTTCTGGAAATTTGAGATATTGGTATTGTGGTGCCCTCTCCTTTGGTAAACATGAGTTGGCTGTCCCTTAATATCTTTAACTTGATGCTAAAGTCTTGGGACCCAGATCATATCACATAATCTGGCCACTTAGCATTGTTCAATATTGTCCTAATTGTTTCATGTAGGCTGTGTATGTTATTTTTAATTCTTAAAGCAAATGGTAAGCTCCTTGAGAGCAGAGACAGCTTCTTATACTGGTTTTGAGTGGGCATATGTAATGCTGAAGAAATATTTGTTTAAAATCTAGGACACAATGATTTTTTTAAAGTAAATCAAATTAGGCTATGTGCCCAGAAAAGTTAAAAATTTAGTTTTTCACCTCTGGGATTCGTGTATACTTATTAGAAAAAAACCTAAAAGATAAAACATATATAGATTAAATGTCAAAGAAAGATCCACCAAACAGACCTTGGCCAAAAGCAGGGAAATGTTTTCTCTTTTTAACTTTTTTTTTTTAAATTGCTCTTTGCTTTTTACTAAGGGTCAAAAATATAGGGAAAATATCTATAAAAGACCACATGCACATAAAAGGCAGCTTAATTAGAAAGAACATTTGTTTACTGACTAGAGTCAAGCTAACTAGACATTATAAAAGTCTCAATATGCCAACTTAGCTGAAAAAGTTTAATCTGTTCATTCACTACATTCATTCATCAAACCATAAACAAATACCTGTAATGGGGTTCAGCACTGTACTAGTTATGTTAGAGGAAAGAAGAGAAACAGAAGCTATTTTGACATTTATCCCTGCCCTCAATGAATCTGCACTCCAATGTGGAGGAAATCTATAAAACCTTAAACAGCTAGGGAACAGAAAGCACCTGGTCAAGTATAAGCAATGTATGATATAGAGTTTCTCCCATCATTCTTGCCTATTCTAACAGTCTTCAACTTAGAGGGTTCCCCTAGCCCTGCAGCCACAGTTTTGCCCCAAATCCAAATATTCTCTAGAACTGAGTTTCTACCAAATGGGTTAGTTTCCACAGTAATGCTAACATCAAAGTCAAATGGATTTCAAAATATGTTCTGATCACTAGGACCCACCAAACAGCTCCCTTTGTACATTTGACTTCCCTTCTCTTTCTCCATTTTGCAACTGGCCATGTGGACAGGTGTATACACCCTCCATGACATTAGCAAATGGAAGCTGCCACTTGCTTGTGCGCACTAGAGTATCTGAGACATTCCTCACATGGGTAGTTTCAGTCAAGCTGACATTTATTCAATGCTTCAGTCTGTCAGAAGCTCATAATCTAATGGGAACGATAACACCCATATGCACTGAACAATCACAGAATTACAGACGAAAAAACTGAGGATGAAGGGACCGTAGAGACAGTTGGCCCCAAGCCTTTGGTTTACTATTCGCTGAAGCTGGTCATGGTCTGGGCCCTGATGGCTCAGAATGGACTAAAGAGCAGCTGTTTTTGTTTCAACGACAAACCCTGAGGGTTAATGACCCTCCTGGATCATCATCATTATTATTATTATTACTTGCTTTAGACAAGTTAGAAGAGGTCACTCTGCATCATTTCTTACCTAACCTTAATCACTGAATCAGCATTGTTTCACTCAATCAGACCTGGGAGAAACCTTGGTCTCCCACTCCATCCAGGTCATCTCTAGTCATCCTGATCTGCATCTTACCACTGAACCCAGATGGTTCCAGAGAAGAAAGTGAGGCTGGTGACTTTGCAAGCTCTGCCTCACTTAAATCCAATTCACTTGCAAGTCATGGCATCACCTTCCTGATGTCATGGTTCTCTTTGAGAAAGAAGGACAAACAATTACAACAACAACAACACTGAGGCCCCATAAGGTAAAGAGATTGGCCCAAGATTATACAGCTAGTAAGGGATACATATGTAACTCCAACGCAGGACTTTGCACTCCCAGTTCAGCACCCTTTCTATTACACCATGCTATAATCCTGCTGAGAGAGCAGGGCAAGACAAACCAAGTAACTATACTATATCATAGGTTTCAAGGGCAACAAATATCCAGAGACGTGAGAGATCAATGGAGGCTGATGCAGAAAAGGATGAAGCAAGTGGGGCCTTGAAGCAATGCATGTGATTGACACAAGCCTGCGTTCATGGATAAAGAAGGATCTTCTAGGGGCAGGAAATACAAGTGGGCATGGCACAGGTAAGGAATATTTGGAGGTGGTAAGATATTAGGGAGCCTTGTTTGATTGAGAGGAAAAATCAACTGCATGTCAAAAATCAGAGCTCAGCAATAACAACAGATCACAAATAATTTGGAATACAGTGTCTCAAAAGTCTTAATGCAATTTTAAGTTTTAATATGTTAAATAATTTAAAATCACATTAAGACTTTTGGGATGCCCTTTATTATATCATCGGAGCCCCATTACCTCATTCTGTGAGGCAGGTATTACACAAGTATTAGTTGCTTCATTGTGGAGATGAGAAAACTGAATCTTGGAGAGGTTAAGGCCTTACTTGTAGTTACACAGCTCAGGGGCAGAATGCAAGCCCAGGTAAAGACCTAGCATCCTAACCAATGTCATCATACCTCTCATTAAAAACCCAAAGGTTACACATGCATGAAATAAGTATGGTAAGCAGTGTGGGGTCAAGTCAGGAGCCTGGTGGGTTGATCTTTCCCTGAGTTTGGGAATATCTGGGAGACAGAATGAGAGTCTATCATTTGTAACTCCTATGGTCACCTGCAAAGCTGCATGTAGTTTTATGCTCAGATCTCACCCCCTCCCTCTAAAGTAATCTCTGTGTCTTTGAGTAAGCACCAGAGCAGACCAGGAAAGAAGACTGGGCTAAAGTCTTAAACAATGAAACTCTTCTCTGAAACAACCCCATTGTCTTCTACTTTCACCAGAAACTGGAAAGAATTAATGAACTGCAGAAAAAGAAAAAAAGGTATCCTTTTCTCTCACTTAGAGGGTTCTTCCCCCTCCCAGTTCTCCTCTTCTCTTTAAATGCCTTTTTTCCCCCTACAAAACTGGATCTTTTTGTCACTAATGCTAAAATAACTGTTGATTATAAATTGAGTCTAAAAAAGTTCACCTGAAAATGCTGCTTTTAGAGCAGTACATAAACACAGTGAACTACAGACCTTTACTGCCCCATTCCCTTAGTGTGAGCCTTATTGGAAGTGAGTTCAAGCAGCAAAAAAAAAAATCGGTTCCAGGCAGCATGTGCTTGGGGTGTGGCTGGGGAAGGATGGGATAAGTAAAGTACCAGGGAATCAGTGGGATATGGATGCTTTCTCAGCAGGCATGAAGCTCTAGGTTAAGTCATGTACATGTCCTGGGGAGCAGCCAGCCGTTCCTGATTTGGCAGTCATGCAGAACTCTTGTCCAGATAACTCTTCTTACAAACTGAACACTTATAAGATGCCTTTGAACAATGTCTTACTGTCTTTTCTGTTTAATCCTAACATTTGAACTGACTTTAAGAGACTTTTGTGGTGAATACAGTGAATGCTCCAGATCTGGCATGATTTGTCAGGCTTCCTTCCTAGACACAGATGCTACTGGGCATCACTGAGAATGGGTGTCAGGTTGTACTGAGACATTAATGCTCTTGGTCTCTTCCCCTTTCTGATCAATGCCATGCCTTTGTGAAACAGCTCTCTGCAGAAGGGTCTCTAGTCATAAAATTGACCTGGAACTTTTATCAATTAAGCCAGTGAACAAGTATCTATTAGGTACCTATTAGGTTGCCAGGTACTGTCTTATGCACTGGAGGTTGGACAGGGATTGGATACAAGATTTCATTGGTACAGGAAACTCTTAAGTGAAAGAAGTCCCTCTACCAATATAAGAAGTCACCTTCTTTGCAAATGTTATTACTGGAGAACTGTCTAGAATACTACGAGGTTGAGTGATTTGCCTAGTATCATGCAGTCAGTATGTGTCAGAGGCAGGACTTATATTTTAACAGGAGAAATAATATATTTAATCTATACATATGATATATACAAAGAAGATAAAAGATAACCTATAAAGGAAGCTGTCAGGAGTTGGGAGGTGATGGTAGAGTATGGAGTAAATAACTAGGCAGTGCTTAAGATGAGTCTTGAAGGAGACCAAGGATTCTAAGAACAGGATGAAAGTGAGAAGACATTCTAGGCATGGAGGCAAGGGTATAAAGGAGGGCCATGGGATACTGTCAGAACCATCATCATTACCAGAATTTGTACAATGCTTTAGGGTTTGTCAAGTGCATTAGAAATACCTCATTTTGAGGAACAAAAAGAGGGCTAATGTGGCTGAACTATAGGGTAGGTAGAGTTGTCAGGACATTTAAATGCTAAACAAAAGAGTTAATATTTGATCCCAGGGAAAACAGAAGCCAACCAGTGGAATTAATGATTGGAGGAAGGGGTGACATGGTCATACCTGTGTTTTAGAAAAATTACTTTGGCTTCTATGTGAAGGATGAATTTGAATGGAGAGAGACTAGAGATTGGGTGATCAATTAAGCTATTGTCATAGTCCTGGCAAGAGATGATGTAGAACTCAACTAGGAGAATAGCTGTGTTAATGAGGAGAAGGGGATGTGGGCAAGTGAAGTTGTTGAGAGAGAAGTGTCAGTTTGGCTAGTAATTGGATATAGAGTGATAGTAAGGGTCAGGAGTGAAGAATAATACTGAGGTTATAAATTTGGTTGATTAGAAGGATGTTGGTGCCTTTAAAAATAAATGGGAAGCTCAAAAGTGGGGTTTTGGGAGAAAAGATAAGTTGTTTGTACATGATGAATTTGAGATGCCTATGGGACATCCATTAAGTCTACTTATGGGCCTATAGAATCTGCCGTTCTTTGCCAAAATATTTTAATTTTGTTTTTCTGACAAAATTGGGCTCTTTTTTCTGATTGCTGGATGGTTGCTTCATGAGAATGACAGAATCCTAGAATCTCAGAACTGGAAGGGAACTTAGAGCTTGTCTTCTCCAATATGGATGTTTTCAAGTACTTGAAAGGTTGTCATTTAAAAGTGGGATTGCATGCTTTACTTGGCCCAAGAAGTCAGAGCAAGGGCAGGAATTGCAGAGATAGATTTGGGCTGAATGTAAGGGAAAACTTCCTACTAACTAGAGCCATTTGAAAGTAGAATTGGCTACCTTGGTAAGTAGCAAGTTTCCCATCGCTTCAGTGAGGTCTTCAGTCAAGGCTAGATGACCAACTGTTTGGATTTTTGGAGAGAGTGATAGAAACATACCTTATTTAAAGTTGGTATTTCCTTAAGTGAAAGTCAGCCTGGAGGAATAGACAGACAAATGACTTTGGGGTCAGGAAGACATAATTTAAATCTTGCATATGACAAATACTGACTTGTGACCCTGGATAAGTCACCTTTCAGTGTCCCTGGAGATTTCTTCAACACTATAAAATATGCTGCTCAGACTATGCTAATGCTCATTGGCAGAGGATGCTCTTCATTGAGATGAGACATAGGTGTCCTCTTTGTCTTTGGATAATCTTTCTAGTTATATTATCTCAAATATGATTTAGACTTCGAGATATGTTTTAGAGATTCCATGTGTTAAAGTGCAGAATTAAAAATATTTTAGACAGTTCCTATTGCATACTGACACTGGGGGTGTACTACAAGTCATGAAACTATGTGGACTGAATATACTGATTATTTTCAATGACAGTTGAAGTAGACCTAGAACCACAGTGTTCCCTAGCAGATAACTGTAAAATTCAATGGCAGAGAGAAATTCACAGGACTAGGATCAATCATGTCTTGACTCACCCTACCCTATCTATATTAGTCTGAGTCTTACAGAATATAGGCAATGTTAGGACTTGTTGGGACCTCAGAGGTCATAATACAACCCCCTCATTTTACACGTAAGAAAACTGAGGCTCATAAAGGGGCTGGAGTCTTGTCCAAATTTACATGGGTGTTTGGAAGACTTAAAAGTTACATTTGATAGCAAAATGTTACAAAATCAAGATTCACTAAAAATATCACCATGTAATGGAATTAACATTCTAGAAACAACTCTTGAGGGACACACCATCTTCTACAGGTCTCTACAGATCTTCTGACTTCCTGATTCTTCTCTTCACAAAGCTTTCAGATTTAAGGTAAAGAAATAACCATCTGCTACTACCAGCTCAACAGGAACCAAATTTCTGTCTCTACAGCAGCCATGAATTTGTTGATCTAGAAGCATGAGGTTAAGTCTTCTGTGTAAATTGAGAACTTATCCCCATTCCTCAGCCTCTCCACTGGCTATGTTGTACCCTTAACCAGAATTCCTTAGGTAATGGTCCTAATGTTTTCACTTATTATCTATGTGACAATGTTCCAGTATCTTAATTTCTCTGAGCTTCACTTACCTAACCTTTAAAATTAAAATATCAATGAGTGCCCTGTCTACCTCATTACTGTAACCAAATAAAAAATGTAATCAAAGATAATTTCAGTTATTAAGTTGGTTCAAATACTGTAAACTGCATAATTTCCTTGGTGGGATCAATCTTTTTGCCAATAAAATCCCACAGCTTAACAGACAAATGGTCTTTGAGATGCTGTGGCTAAAAAAATAAATGAATGGAAAGATAAACAGACAGACAGATAAACAGACAGACATATAATCATTATTCTCATACTTGCTCTTCTGGCTTGGCTGGACCTCCCTACAAGAGCTTCAATAGCCTTTGAGAATTGGGAGGAGGTTTTTAGTCAAAGGAATCACTATATGAATTTTTGTCAATAATAACATTATTGTTGTTATTATTAAGTCCTTTCAGAATCTTCATGATGCAGAGACATGTTAGGGCAATATGTGTATGCATATATGATGTAATGCGTATGCTACAATTTATACGTGTACACATATGTGTTCAGTCACACTACATGTACCGTGGCATGGTGAATAGAGTTTCTTCATCTCAGGAGAACCTGGGTTTAAATCTCACCTCTAACACATGCTATCTGTGTAACCAATCCCAGACAAGTCACTTAACTTCTCAGTGGCTGAGACAATTCTATAAGACAGCATTTGTAAAGGTGGTTTCTTCCCTGGTAGTTAGTTCCCTACACTAATGAAAGCACAGGTCCAGACCAAAATGTCTGTTTATCTATCTATTCATCCATCCATCATGGGATTTCTTTCCATTATTTACCCCCTATCCTCCTCAACTGTTTCACCTATCTTTCTAACTCCTAGTTTCAAGGGACAGGGGGAGAGAAAAGGGAAAAACAAAACCCTCTCCCCTCCCCGCTTTGGCAGTAAACCTAGAGCTCCAAAAGCAGGTTTTATTTACTGTGCTATAAAAACAGTCATTTCTCTGATCATAAAAGGAGCCTGACTGCACTGCATCATTTTGCTGCAGTGAGTTTCTTGTGGAGTGGGTCTCTGTTATGGTCTCCAAGCTGTAACCCATCTTTTCCTTCTTCATGACCGCTCCCTCTCCTTCACCTCCAGGTATTTATGAAGTAAAATAAAAGGTGATTTTTTCCACATTTTATTGCATGTGAATTTGTAGTCAAAAAAAGCATACATTTTGAGGGATAAAACTAAGACTTAATTGTCCTTCTATTTTCTGGTTATTGCCTCATGGCTACATACCAGACCACTCTGTCACTGTGGCAAATAAAAAAAAAAATCCAAGTGCGAGTATAACAAATTTTGCAGTTATTAAATACGCTATGGAAAGTCTGGGTCATTCTGATCAAATCAAAGACTTATGAAGGTTCTAGTTAGAAAGAGAACAGGTTAGCTAGGCCAATCTGAGAGTCCCTAATCCTTTTTGTGCTCTTCTCTGGAACAAAATCCTGGGTCTTTTTCAGCTTCACCCACCCCAGGAAAGAATTCTTTTCGATCACCTGAAGAAACATGTATTTCAATGAAAGAGGTAATTAACTGCTAAATGGAGAACCTTGGCTGAGTCCTTTCATCCCAAGGAACTAGGTGGTATACAGGCTGGGAGTGAACTGCTCCCCAAATTATCAGAGAAATGTAGCGAGGTGCAGTGCTGTCTCTGGAATCAGTGGTTTCTATTAATTTCTGGGTTCTTCTCCATAAGGAAAATGGAGCTTGCCAAACTTCTTCCCTAGCAAGCTCAGCTGGGAAACCTCTTGGAGGAGTGAAAAGCAATGAATTATCGGGAGGCAGGAGACTGGAGTATTCGCTTCCCAACTTGAAAGCTTTGTGATTCCAAGCAAATCACTTCACCTTGCTGAGTTTCTAGTTCTTACATCTGAAGCAGATGATCCCTAAGGTCCTTTGGAAATCTAAGAGTTTATTAAGATCTTGGAGCACATGACCCTGCCCTTCTTTGTGACTTCACTGGCCAGTGTCCATGGAACATAACCAAGTGGCTTTTTCCAAGGCTGAGTGAATCCCCTGCTTCAAAGCACAAAATGCCAAACCTTTCAGTCTTGGGTCAATTAGCTCAAGGTGGAGGGATGGGGATGATTGGGAGGGGAAAGTGGGAGGGTTCCACCACATCCATTTCTTATCGGTTCAAAGGACATGATAGTCTTTGGTGAGTGTCTGCCCTAATGTGAAGCTTCTCCAACTTTTAGCAACCTACAGCATCTTAAATTAGACCACGTGCCGTATAATTAGATTTCCTTGCCTTACCGACGTCTGCACTCCTTCAGCTTGAAAAGAGAGAGACACTTCAGACAGGGGACGAGAGCTTCAGTGTCGCAAGGCTGTCTGACTGCTCACTAGGGTTTCACTTTAGCTAGGCAGGGAAAGCACTGTAATTAAAATGAATCCTTTGTACTTTCAACAGCTGCTCCACAGAACTAGAGAAAAGAGAGTTTTTTAACGAATAAACACAAAGATAAGATTCTAACCCCTGTCATTGGGAAAGGGGGGGAAAATGATTTACCCTCCACTCTTTATAAAGATAATTTGCAACTGTCCACACTTTATAATCCAACAATGGCTGTATTTCACATTGATGGCACTTGACAAAACATAAAGCACCATTCTTTCATCTAAGGAGCTAGTCTAAGTGGAAAGAACACTGGCTTGAGAGTCAAGAGATCCGAGTTCAAGTCCTAACCTGTCAGTAACTGGCTATGTGGTCTTGAACAAGTTCCTTTACATCTATGGGCCTTGACTTTCCTGTTTTATAAAATGAGAATGATATAACCCAGGACTGTTGTAAGTGTTAAATGAATAAACATTTATTAAGTGACTTTTTTATTTATTTGCTATGTGCCAGGTTCTGGGAATACAAAAAGAGGCAAAAGACAGTACACCTGTCTTATAGGAGCTTATAATCCTCAAGGAGCTTATAATCCAATGGGAATTCAATGGAAAAATGGCTAACAGCTCCAAACAAAGCTCTCCAGCATCTGTCCAGGGAGCCTAAGTAGAATTTGGCTAATGAGAGTTCATTACATCTAGTCAAACCTGGACTCAAAGGAGATGCTGTTTGACCATTTTCCAGCCATGCATACCACTCCAATCCACTTTCTGCCCCTAGCTCTGGAACCTCTAACTCTGAAACTAATAACCAGGTCAGATCATTCCTGGAAAGGATATGTCAATTAACTGGTCAATGCTTCTACGTGCCATGATCTTGCTATATCCCACCAACAGCCCTATCATTATAGCTAAAGAGAGAACCACAAAATGTTAGAGATGGAAGCAGTTATAAATATTATCTTTTTAAATCTTTATTTGACAGAGCTAGTAAAATGAACAAACAAAAATGGTCCAAACAGACAACAAACCAACAAACCAATCCTGAGGTCACACAGTAAGTTAATAAAAGAGCTGGAATTACATTTCAATTCCTTTAGGCCTTGGTGCTTTCACTGAATGATGCACTTGATGATTTAGAGATAGCTAGGTGGCACAGTGGATAGGGCAGTCAGGAAGACCTGAGTTTAAATCCCACCTTGAATTCTTCCTAATAGTTCGAGTCACGTAAACAAGTCACGTAAACACTGTCATTTGTTTCCTCATCTGTAAAATGGGGATAATAATAGCACCTACCTCCCCAGGTTGTTGTGAGGATCAAATGAGATATCTGCAAAGCACTTTGCAAATCTTGAAGGGCTATGTAAATGCTCATAGTATATTAGTGGATTTTGAGCTCATATTCCCCTTCTTCCCAACGGCCCACCCCACCCCAGACCTTGGATTCAGGATGCTAATTCCCCGGGGAATTTTCTTTGAGAGCAGGGTTGTCATCTAAGCTACTATTAATTGTATGGTTCAGCCACATTCCAGATTAAAGCAGCTTTCTGAAGATGGCTTGGGCACTTTTATGTGTCTGACCATATCTCTCGCTTATTCTTGAAACTTTTACTTTTGCTTCTATGATAAAATATAAACTATTCAGTTTCTCTTAAAGCCTTCCTCAGTCTTTGAAGTACTCCAGCTCTACGGCTAAGTCTCGGTACTGGCCAATCTTCCCCTCCCCATCTCTCCCCCTCCATGCTGAGAAGACACTCCTCTCTTACCTGTCTCACAGAATCTCGTTCTTTCTTGAAGTTCACATAGCGCCTTCTGCTAACAACCTCTTCTCACCCACCTGCTAGTGCTCTCCCTTCCCAACTACCTTGCCTTTATTGTACAGATACTTTATATGTCCATGTCATATCTCCTATGAGAATGTCAGCTCTTTGAGAGCAGAGATTATTTCATTCTTTATACTTAGATTCCCAGGATAGCACCATGACTGGCACGTAGCAAGAGCTGAATAAATAAGGACCTGTTGATTAACTGATTGATGTGTAATGTTTTTCCTACTGGACAATTCATTCTGAGTTCCCAACAACTGGCTTAGAAATTGATGTTTAGAACACAATTTATTGGAAAGTTGAAGATGATCTGAATAAGAATGACAATAATTACTGTGATCATGAAGGTGTTTGACACAAAACTGACAGAAACTGAAGAAGGATGAAGCAGGAATATGGGAAATCTAGGGGAGGGCTGAAAAAAAATCCAAATATACTGCTTCCCAGCCTGGATCTAATTTTGCACTGATCCTTCAACTGTGCTGATGCTGAGGAAGCTACTACTCTTTGGGATGAAAGGCTGATAGGGATCTGGATTTTCTTATAAATTATAACATATGGAGAATCCTTCCATCAGCTTCCTGCAAACTCGTTTTTCCCCAGGGCCTTGGTGTAAATCAGGGAGACTCATCATTGTAGCAAATACTGGAAAGTGCCATAAACCACAGAGGATAACTGCTGACAAATAAAAACTAGTCACCTGATGATAAGGAATAATTGAGATGGTATGTTTTTTCATTTGTTTTTTAATCCCTAGACTTCTGCTATGCTGCATTTTTTCCTGCCTGAAGTACCTTCCTTCCTCCTATCTAGATTATGTTATTAAATGCCCTTTACCCCTCAATGCTAAATTCATATCATACATCTCTCATATGATCATTGAATCACAGACTAAGAGCACCTAGTACAACCCCTTCATTTTACCAAAGATGGGGCCATGAAGATTAAATTACATCCAATGGGGACATGAAGACCTTTGGTCAAATTGTTAGTTAATCAATCAACAAATATTCACTAAACACCTTGTTGGGTGCCAAGCACCATGCTGGACACTGGGGATACAAAGATAAAAATGAAATAGTCCTGCCCTCAAGGAGTTTGCTATGTGGGGGGATGTAATGACTCTAAGTCCTTTGCAGGCAGGGATTTGGGGCAGTACCTAGCACAGATGCTTGGCACAAAGCAGACTCTTTACAAGGCTTTGTTAAATGTAACTGAATACCTGGATCACTGAAGACCACGTTGAGCTCTCTCCCTTTCCTCTGACCTAGAAATGTTCGGTTCGCAGCTCTCACTAAGTGTGACAACACCATTTCCTCATAGCACTGTGATATAGGTCGTCCACGTAATTATCCCCATTTTACAGAGAAGATTAATGGGGTTCATTTCCACTCACCTCTGCAACTTTGTATATTCCCCTTCTATAGGATGTCTTGTACCTGCTCCACCCAGTCAGATTCTACCTATCCTTTAGGATCTAGCTCAAGTCTTTACTTTTCCATAAAGCTCTGTACCGACAACTCCCCAGCCATCACCAGTCCAGTGATCCCTCCTTCCTCTGAACTCATCCAGTACTCACACTCAAATTGTGAATGAATGTAATGTTAATGGAATTTAAGATCTTCCCCACCATTAACAGGTCTCACCTGGAGCCCATTAAGTGAAGCTGGCTTAGGGGAGCCTTGCTTGTAGGAAGGCTTTCACACCTTTTGCTAATTACTAATTAGGCACCCAGGAAGGTTGTAATAAATATATACATATATATATATACACATAGACATAGATATACATACACACACACTCTGAATACGTATTTTGCTTTGAGGGCTCACATATGAGAAAGATCTTGGGAGTGGGGTCTAGATTCTGAGTGGCTATATGTTCAGAGCTCCCCACCTGCTCAGATATAAAGGCTCTCTCAATCCAGGGATGTATGTAAAGTGTATAGTTGATTCAGGCAATCAGAGCCCTGTTTGTTGGTCTTTATTTCCCTGCTTGTGTTTTCTCTGAAGTTCAGGGTGCTGACTTTTCCAGAACTAGTGAATATCATTTTAAAAATATTGTTGACCCCTTAAATAGCTGTATTTTATAGTAAAGCAGATCTAAGAGCCTGTGCTAGCAGCCATCCTGGGTATGCCAGTGTGGTTGCCCATACAATGAATCATACAAGTACAGGGTATATGCCAACTGAGTGGTACAATGACTATGTTCTATCTCCTAAACTAGTGTACAAGCTGCTGGGGAGAAGGGATAAAGACCTTACACAGTTATATAAATATATATTCTTAGTTCATAGAGGTGGCAGGATGGTTAAACTGATAGAGTGTTAATTTACTACACAAATGTTCAAACACTGTACTAATTTGGTGATCCTTTTATGAGACACAGCATGACTCATTAGAAACGCCATGGATATGGAGTCCAAAGACTTGAGTTCTGCCACTTAGTCCCCATATATAAACTTTGGGCTTCTTGAACCTCAGTTTCCTTATCTGCAAAATGGGGAAAATAAATTTTTAAAAGGAGTAATCAAATGTAGTCATAAAGAATCTGTAACATTCACAAACTAGGAATTACACCAGAAGAAATGGTAATAGATACCTTTTACTAGAAATGTATGTTTTTAAAAATGGACCATTGAAACAGTTCAAGTGAGGGATAACTGGTAGGAAGGTTCCTAGCATGCTGGGGGCTTCCCTCCCATGGTAGATTTAGGAGAGGTTATGGACAAAACTTATGTAGCATGGGAATACATGGGTGAGTTATGATAGGTATTGTATCAGGGAGTACCTGTGTCAATGAAATCACACATCCAGTTGAATAGAGTAGTATCTGCCTCATGGGTTGGTAGGAAAGAAGGTATATTGTAAAGCACTGTAAGTATGTTATTCATATCTTAGGTGATTACAAACAGCATTCACTAATTGACAAAATGACTGAATGAGCCATAGTTGGCCCATAAACGCCTCATGAGCCAGAGCTTGAAAAACTCCCAGGAAGTTCCTACCTGGGATAGAGACAAAAAAAGAAAAAGATTTACTTTTCATGTGACTTAAGGGGTGTGTGTGTGTGTGTGTGTGTGTGTGTGTGTGTGTGTGTGTGTGTGT
>NW_027185712.1:2484286-2489330 GCF_028583685.1 Petaurus breviceps papuanus
TGTGTGTGTGTGTGTGTGTGTGTGTGTGTGTGTGTGTGTGTGTGTGTTTTGGTTCCTTGGAATCTTTGGTTACAACTCAATTCAACGGAACTTTATTTGTTTGCTGAGCAACTGCTATGTTGACTACACACCTCTGCTAAGTTTTATAGAGCATACAAAAGAGGGAAGGGAGAGGGAATAATGAGGAAAGGAAAGGGGAGGGGAATAAGCATTTATTAAATGCCTACTATGTCCCACACAGCATGTTAAGCACTTTAAATTGTCCCCAAAGAAGTGACTATATTTGGGAGTGGAAAAGGTTTATTATAACATAAAATCTTTAGATGTGGAAAAACAAAACAGAGTACTTGGGATCTTTCCTATGACCCTTGCTCTAAACAGCTGGGTATTTGAGAACCTGCTTATCTCTCCCCTCGTAAATTGTAAACTTCCTGAGCAGTAGTATTCATCTATGTATCTCTCACAGGACCAAATGGGAACTGAGCTCATATACCTACTTAAGAATAAATGAATGAATGAATATAATGAGGGAAATTCAATATAACTAAGTTTTATGAACTATATACAGCATTTACTGTGGACAATAAAGAAGGGAGATTAATAGGGTTTGGAGAACTCAGGGCAGGTTTCCTGGAGAAGGTATTATTTGAGTTTGACCGGGAAAGATTTGGAAAACACATGGGATGAAAGGAGTCTTCAGGATCTGACTTTGCATAACTGTCCAATTAAGAGCATTACATGGAATCTACCTTCACTTTCCACAGACAACAAGCCCTCCTCGCTCTTGGAAGTAACACCTCATGGGAGACAGAACAAACCTCCTTTCACTTCTGCCCTAGATTTTCTCATCCCAGAAAATGGGCTTGAATCCCAAAGTGAAATGGAATAGAGTGGTATTTTTCAAGTAGAGAGATGCCCAGGAGGAAATAAAAGATATACTATTTCCTGAAACAAATAGGGATGGGGTAGCAGCCCCATTCATTCCTGGTTTTGATAAACTATAGTCAGCCACCCATGTGGCCAAAATATGCTTCTTCCTGTGCCAAGTTCTGCCACACCCCAATCAAAGACATCGCACAGCCAAACTTTCAAACACATCCCTAAGAAGTAAACCACATGTTGACCTGCTTTGGTTTCCCGGAAAGGTGCCCGTAAATTCAGTTTGGAGAATCAAAATCTTTTTTCCTATTGATTTAATATGATATGTCCATGGTGCCTTATGTTTGCTGCCTTGAGGGACAGATAGTTCCTGTTCAGTATACAAACATTAAAATGTTCTAAGGGGACTCTTATTTAAGGAAACTTGAGAGAGAGAGAGAGAGAGAGAGAGAGAGAGAGAGAGAGAGAGAGAGAGAGAGAGAGAGAGAGAGAGAGAGAGAGAGAGAGAGAGAGAGAGAGAGAGAGAGAGAGAGAGATGAACTCTTCTGAGGCCATTTGGTGAAGCCTATGGACCCCCTTGTCAAAGTAATATTTTTAAATACATAAAAACAGATGACAAAGGAAATCAATTTATATGATACCAGGGCAGCTAGGTGGTGCAATGGATAAAGTGTCAGGGTCAGGAAGACTCCTCTTCTTGAATTCAAATCTGGCCTCAGACACTTACTAGCTGTGTGACAAGTCATTTAACCCTGTTGGCCTCAGTTTTCTCATCTGTAAAATGAGCTGGAGAAGAAAATGGAAAACCACTCCAGTATCTCTGCCAAGAAAACACCAAGTGGGGTCAGGAAGAGTTGGACATGATTGAAACAACTGAACATTTTTTTTTTAAACAAAGCAAGTCCATGGACTCCAGGTTAAGAATCCTTGCTCTAGCCCTTCTCTCTAATTTATCCCACCACTGTACCTTCCAGTAGCAGCTGAGCTGGTTAAAAGGATCATTGCCTTGGAATGGACCCTGATATAGGGTTCATAACTGGAACACTACATTATAATTCCAATATAAACATGAGCTTACTAGAGCTATAGGCCATCCAGGGAAAGAATAATAAAACAAATAACCAAAAAGGGAGGGGAAAGTGAAGGGGAGACTCATTTAATCAAATCCCTGACAGCTGTTTATTGAGTGAAGGTGCTGATGGGTCAGCAGCTCTCACATGGATTTCTGCTGGAATAAACACTCAGCTTTCAAATATCTAATTCTGGTTTCTTGTCCAAAAATATGCTCTCCAACAAAGGGTCAGGCACTCCTGGTATGGATCCATTTATGGGAAAGAGTGGCCTGAGCAGCTGCCTGGGATATGCAAAACTTATTCCCCGAAGGGGCTAACATCTCCCTCTCTGTGTCATTTTATCTTCCCCTTGGCTCCTCTGTTCCTGAAAGCTAAAAAGTCCTGTAGAAACACATCCTGGGAAGCAGTAAAGTTTAGAAGAAAGACCAATAGACTCTAGTACAGGGATGGGGAACCTGTGGCCTTGAGGCCACATGTGGCCTTCCAGGTCCTTGGGTGCAGCCTTTGGACTGAGTCCAAGTTTTACAGAACAAATCCTTTTATTAAGGGGATTTGTTCTGTGAAGTTTGGATTCCGTCAAAGGGATGCACATAAGGACCTAGAGGGCCACATGTGACCTTGAGGTCACAGGTTCCCCACCCTTGCTTTAGTATAATGAGTAGTTGACTTAATTCAAAAGCCTGGATCCTAGTCATCTACTTGAATGACCTTGGGTAAGACATTTAATTTCACTGGATTTCCACTTCATCTAAAACCAGTAGGCTGGATAAATCTAACTGTCCTAGTTTTGACATGCAGTGATAAAAGCAGAGTCCCAAAGCTGTTGTACGCATTAGCCCTGGTCACATTATGGCTGCCAACTAACGTCATCCACAATATCACAGTTTGGGTTTCTTTTGTAAATAGATTTGTGGCTTCAAAAAAAAGTGGAGTGTGGGAGCGGCTAGGTGGTACAGTGAATAGAGGACTGGCCCTGGAGTCAGGAGGACCTGAGTTCAAATCCAGCCTCTGACACTTGACACACTTACTAGCTGTGTGACTTTGTGCAAGTCACTTAACCCCAGCTGTTCTCCAAAAACAGCCTAAATTAATTAGTTGATTAAATAAAAAATAAAAATAGTGGAGTGTGGAATTACAAGCACAAATCCTTATCTTAGAAACCAGAGACATAGTTGCCCCTGGCAAAACTGACCATATCCTGTCCAACAGAGGGCAATAACATGCACAAATATTAGGGAAGGATGGAGAGAGTAGCAGGGTACTGGCTGCACTACAGATAATGAGAATAACAAATGCATTAATAAAAGCATTTGATATTACAGTAGAAAGGGCACTTAATTTCATAAACTAGGATACTGGGGCCAAAAGAGGTAAACTGACTCATTCAACTCATGCAGTTATAGAAGAGATGGAACTAGGACTCATATCTTCTAACTTCCAGTCCAGGTCTTTTCCTGAAAGTACTTAAGAGTACCATTTATTTAATTTCAATTTCAACATGAGGAAGCTGTTGAGGTCCATTCAAGCATGTCATGGAAGCAGGAGTGCTGCCTGATCCCAACAAACAGGTGAAGAGCCCAGTATGACACCCTCGCATGCAAATGCACCACTGGCAAAGAGGAATTAACTGTGCTGCTCTTTTTTCTAGTAGTGAGTCTCCTAGTTCCTTCAGACATCATAGGGCTATGCTGCAAGGTCCGGTTCAAATCTCCTCTACCAAGGAAGCTTCCTCCTAATAATCAAATTCCTCTCCCCACCCTTGTCTGAGCTCCTATGAAACCAACGCATCTTAATGCCCAGTCAACAACTATTAATTATTAAATTATGTTTAGCATGTGCCAGAAAAGCAAATATATGGTCCCTGGTCACAAGGAGATAACAAGGAGACAACACACAACTAACTATGTAGGTATAAGATACAGAAGTAGAAACGAAAGTAATCTCAGAAGGAATGGACTAATAAGGGGTAAGAGAGGACTGGAAAAGATTTCCTGCAGAAGGTGGAATCAGAGTTGAGTTTTCAAGGAAGCAAGGGGGCAGAGGTGAGGAGGGAGAGCATCTCAGGCATGAGGGACTGGGTGACAGTGTGTCATGTGTGAGTATCAGTAAGGAGGCCAGTGTACATGGAGGCTGAAGCATATGGAGAGGTGTAGAGTGCAAATAAAGACACTGGAAAGATAGGAAAGAGTCAGGCTGTGAAGAACTTTAAAGCAAAACAAAAGACATTAAACCTTTAAGTAACAGGGAGCCACAGTTTGCTAAGTAAGGGTGTGATATGGTCACAACTGAATTTTAGGAAAATTACGGACAGCTGAATGGAGGATGGATTGGAGTGGGAAGCAACATCAGTCAGGAAGACCAATTAGAATGCCATTGCAATAGTCCAGAAGAGAGATTATGAAGCCTGAACTAGGGTGGGAGCTGTGAGAGAAAAGAGGAGATGCCTCAGATTGTAATTTATCCTTTGTTTTTAGTGTCATGAGGTGGGATACTGGAAAATATGATCCACTTGGAGTTAGAAAAGAAGTGGGCTCAAATCATACACCCAGCACTTGGTAGCTATGTAATCAAGGGTAAGTTATCATGGATTAGCTTCCTTTGTAAAATGGGGGTATATGTACATGTCTAAATCTGTGTATATATATATATATATATATATATATATATATATGTGTGTGTGTGTGTATATGTACGTATATATGTATATACACACATCTATTATATCTATGTGTGTTTAGGGGTATACAGTCAATATGTATTATGTGTACGTCCCACACATACACAAATCTATAGCATATATATGTATGTGTGTATATACATGTGTACATATATGCCTGTATATCTATCTATCTATCCATCCATCCATCATTATACCATATCTATCTATCTATCTATCTATCTATCTATCTATCATCTATCTATCTATCTATCTATTTATCTATCTATCTATCTGTCTATGTATCTATGTATGTATCTATGTATCTATCTACGTATGTATCTATGTATGTATGTATCTATCTATGTATCTATGTATGTATGTATCTTTCTATCTATCTATCTATCTATCTATCTATCTATCTATCTATCTATCT
>NW_027185712.1:2489340-2580356 GCF_028583685.1 Petaurus breviceps papuanus
TCTATCTATCTATCTATCTATCTATCTATCTATCTATCTATCTATCTATCTGTCTTATCTATCTGTCTATCTATCTATCATTATACCATATAGGGTGTCCTCAAAATCTTGGTATAAATTTATGTCTGCACTAAGACTTTGGGGACACACTGTATTAGTTTCTACTTATTTCATGTTCTAAGTCTTATTTCTCTATCTTGATTTTATACTCTCTTTAAGGACAGAGAATTCATTATACGCTTACCACAATGCTGAACACACAGCAGCAAACAAAGGCTACCTGTTGATTGACTGGATAGATAGATGACAGACAGACGTAGAGATCCATTTACTAAGTATTTACAATGTGCTAGGAAGGGACTTAAATATTGGAGATAAAAATGCAATAAAACAAGGTGGTTCCTATATGGGGCAAATTTACTGGTGAGGAGGTGGCACAGTCTGGAGATTGAGAATAAAGTGAGTATGGCTGGGGTCCCTCATGAAATGGTTAAGATAACTACATCAAACACTTCCATTTTATTTCTTCACATTTCCACACAAGACTTTTCTTTTGTAAATAAAAAGCTTCCCTACCTTTTCTCTACTTAGCTTCTCATAATTATGACTTAACTCTACTCTCATGTATCTAAAAAATAAGGAAACTGAGGTCCAGAGAGTTCAAGTGACTTGCTTTGCATCACAAAGCGAGTTATTTGAATTAGGATCCAGTCTCCAGACTGAGTCATCATCTAATATTCTTTCCATTGTACCACACTTCAGGTTTCAAAACTATGTCCTCCAAGACTTGGCTATCCCTAGATATTTTTCTATGTTCTTAGCTTTATGAAAAACAGAGAAAGCAGTAACTGTTCCTGGTTCACCTCTCACCTGCCCCAAGAGGGTGAGACGTTGGTAGCAGCAGTGAAGGTGGCAGCCCCAGCCAGTGTGCCTTTTGCCTTTGTCAATATTTAACAAGGTGTGTTTTAGAAACAAGAGTGTTCCTAAGGAACTCAATAAATATTTGTTCAATGAATGAATGAAAGAAAGAAAGAAATCATGAATGAAAAAAAATATTAGAGGGTCAGGTAATGTTTGACAAGTTATACCTTCACCAGGGCCCTTCATCAGGAGTTCGCTGAACTAAACTAGTTTTACTAGGGGACAGGAAGGCCTCCTGAGACCATGCTACTAGAAAGTTAAAAGGTGACTGAATTAGTGGATGGGGGCCTCAGTTTCTTCATCTGTAAAATAAGGAGGTTGAATAAATCGTCTCTGAGTCACCTTGCTGTACAGGATATCGAGCAAGTCAGTTTCCTTTTTTGGGCTTTAGACTGCTCACCTGTCATATTGAGAGTGTTAGACTAGGTGGTTTTTAAGGTTCCTGGCACCTCTAAGTTTCTGAGAAATGCAATTTAAACTGCTCGTTTCCTTTTTACAGATTAGAAAATATCATCTCAATGTATTTATTAGCATTTATTAAATGATTACTCCGTACTAAGTGAGATGTAAATAAAGGCAAAAATATCCCTTATCCTCAAGGAGTGTACATTCTAGAGTGGGAGACAATATGTAAATAACTAGGCATAAACAAGATCAATACTGAGGAGATATATGCAGAAGTGCCTGTGGTCACAAAGCTAGCTGCTGGCAGAGCTGAATTAGCAAACTGGCATTTCTGTCCCCTGCACTGGCAGCATCATGCCTTATGAGATTCATAAATCTTGGGATCTATGCTGGAGTAAAACTAGAAGAAAGAAACCACACTATAGCTCTTCTACACAGGAACACAGACCACTCACAGGGTGAGGAAGTCAAAAAGATAAAGCTGCAGTCTGATTATGAGATGACAGTCACAAAAGGACTCCGACCCTAATCAAAAGAGAGTCTGGGGCTGGGATATTGGGCCCTCATGAACATGAGAATGGGCAAGGCATAAGAGCAGGTCCAAGCAGAGAAAGCAGTCCTGAGCCCAAGGCATCCTCAAGCTCTTTTTCTGTTTTAATAATGAAATGCTCACATGGGATATGAAGAAAAGTCAAGCTTCAGTTTTAAAATTTCCATCCTTACTAGGAAATAAAGTGAGAAGGAAAGAGGAAGGTACAAATATGTGTGCTCAGGCAGATGTTGACAGAGGCTCCCTTACCCTAATCAGATCTGGACAATGAGAATGAGATGTCTGATGCAAAAGGAAAGTTTGCTATATAGGAGCTGTATCAAGGATTAGCATTCCCATTTTCTACATCTAAGCTAAAATATTGCCAAGGGACACTTTGAGCAACGGAATGACCTGATGATACATAAAGTATCTTACTTCAGTCTTTAATTTTCCTTCTGTGCTGTTCACACTGCCCTCACTGTAGTCCAAACCCTTATCACTCAAGCCTAAATAAATGAAAAGACTCTTAGCTGATCATCACAGATACCAGGCTCTATCTGTTTCAATCAGTCTTGTATTTCACCATCAGACTAGTAATATTAAAATTCAACTTTTATGATCATTGAACTGGGAGTTTGGAAACAAAGCCATGTAACTTACTAATTATATGAATTTATGAATATAATTTTAGAACTGGAAGGTGACTTAGAGGCTATCTATTCAACCCCCTTATTTTACAGATGATGAAACTGAAGCCTAGGGTGATTACTTGCCTTGTCCAAGGTTATATATGTTATAGAGTCAGGATTTGAACCCATATCATGCAACATAGAAATATTCATCACTACTCTTGCCACTGTACCACAATACATCCTGCTTCTTTAACCTTTATAGGCCTTAGTCTCCTCATGCATTAAATGAAGTTCAAATAAATAAATCTCTAATGTCCTCTTATGGTCTAAAATGATTTGAGAGAAAGTCATTCCCCAGTTCAAGAAAGTATAAAGATTGCTACAACAATACCAAACTCTTCCACTTCAGCACGGTCTTTCATAATCTCTTCCCATGTCAGTAATCTATCCTCTATGGAAGTCAGTCTTCTCAATGTCAAAAAGCACACACCAAGCTTGTTCCTAACTCTTTGTTCAGTGTAAGCTATTGCTCTGCCTGGAATGTCTTCCCTTCATAAGATGAAAAGACACCAACTAGAAGCAACCTTGAAAATCAACTAGTCCAGTTCCCATCTATGCCAAGTCTTTCATTTTACATATGAGAAAATCATGGTTCAGGGAGGTACAGTGAGGTAATAATTAGTGAAGCCAAGATTTGAAACCAAATCTCCTGTAAATATTTCCTTCTCAGTTTGAATTCTATTCAACCCCCAGAACTCAGTTCAAGATTGCTGTCCTCCATTACACTTTCCTCTACTACAGTGTAAACTGATTCTCCCTTCTATGTGCTACTTTTAACACATAAAGTCAATGCTACACATTTTATTCCTTATCTTCTATTTGTTTCTTGTGTGTATGTGGCCTCTGTAATTAGCAAGATCCTCAAGGGAAGGGACCTTGTGTTATACTTTGGTTGTGTATTCCTCAGAGCCACTAGCACAGGACTGAGAATGAATAAATCGATCACTTGATTGATTGATTACACTTTTTTTTTTTGCATTTCTTAGTGCCCCTAGCACTGGACTTGGAACACAAGAAGTGCTTAATACATACCTACTGGCTGTCTGATGAGGAAAGCCCTTGGGCCCTCCAATAGCCATCAAGGTATTCAAGACAATCACCCAGGAGTCACCAATTTATGCTCAATAAATCCTTAGAGGCTTAGATTAGAAGTACTGTTTGGAAGCCTGGCAATCACTGAGCACAAGGGAGAAGAGGAAAAAGTAACATGATGAGTTGGACAACAGATAATCTTGAAATCTCTATAGACATCTCCCCTTAATACCAATGTGGGTCATGTCGCTTTATCTTGCCTTCTCAGTATGGAGATAGACATCTTCTCTGGAAATGATCAATTTATATTTACACTAATTCCATGTACATATATAGTATCCATCACCTACAACTTCAATATTCTGACCTCCCTTTTTCTCGTAATTTTTGTTATTTGCTTGATGGCCTCCCATTGTTTGTCTGTGACCTGACTCCCTGAAGAAGAAAAAACAGAGCCCAATTTAGGAAATCAGAGCTTACTCTTTCTCAGAATGTGCTAAGGAGAAGATTTCCTTGAATAGGATCTCAGAGGAGGAGACTCCTTAAATTCATCAGGAAGTAGTCACACTTCAACCTTAAAGCCAGTCCCACATACATAACAATTCATATCTTCCCATTTTGGTAGCTCCCCGTCACTTCCTACTTTCACATGGCTTAAAAAGATTAATAGGATTGTTGGTAGGAGGCACTCATGCTATAATAATAATAATGTAAGAAAAATACAACTGATAATAACTGACATTTAACATCATAATAGCACTCTAAGTTGGTGAAGCACTTTGCAAACATAATCTCATTTGACCTTCCTAACTGATCTGTAGGTACTAGGTGTTATTATCTCCATTTTCAAGATGAGAAAAGTAAGGTGGTAAGTGACTGGCTCAGGTCTTCTTGACCCCAACTCTAGTGCTTTAGATAATCAGAGAAACTAAACGACCTAAAAAAGGCTCTTCTTTGTGAAGCAACAAGAGACTTTAGGATGTCAGAAAAGAATGATGGGGGAGAGACACATGAGTGATGTGTGTGAGTTGGAGTGCGTGCGTGCGTGCGTGCATGCGTGCGTGCGTGTGTGTGTGTGTGTGTGTAATGCTGGCTTAAGGAAAGAAGTCCTAGACAAGCCAGCAGGGACAACCCTGGCATCTTCCCATATATGGTGATTCTACACATTCATCTACCAAGCAGCAGGCTGATTTGCCAAACCCAAAGATGACATTGATTTGAATGAACATTTAGTTAGCATCTACGTGCAATCTACTGTGCTAGATGTACTTTGCATCTAATGGGAATAAATGTAAAAACAAAAGTATTAAATATAGGTTCACATCAACTACACAAAAATGAGATGGGGAAAACTGGATCCATATAACCTGATGCAAAACTGTGTCTGAGGGTCAGCAGATCACAGCCTCAGTAGGAACCAGCTGAAGTAGGAGTTCCAGCATCTGAGTTCACATTTCAGAACTGTGTGAACTTGGATAAGTCACTTCTTTGTGGCTTAAGTTTCTTCACCTATAAAATATGGGGGGGGGGGGTTTGGACTTAATGGCCTCTAAGCTTCCTCTCAGTTCTAGAGCTATGATTCTATGACCTATAATCCCATGATATCACTACTAATAAAAGTAAATGACAACAAAACACTGCCCAAGGAGCATATAATATAATAAATGGGAATAAATTATACACCAAGGGAGATAATCTCTAATCCCCTTGTCTCCCTGAGTCTCAAAAGCACAAGATTACAAAATTATAGAACTAAGAGGTATTTTAGAAATCACTGGACAGCTAGGTGGCACAATGGATAGAGAGTCAGTTCTGAAGTCAGAAAGACTCATCTTCCTGAATTCAAATCTGGTCTGACATTTACTAGCTGTGTGACCCTAGGCAAGTCACTTAACCCTGCTTACCTCAGCTTCCTCATGTGCAAAATAAGCAGGAGAAGGAAATAGCAAAGTACTTTAATGTCTGCCAAGAAAACCCCAAATGGGGTCATGAAGAGTAGGTCACAACTGAAAAGGCTGAACAACAACAACAAAAAGTCACAGAATCACAGATACAGAGCTGGGAAGAACCTGAGAGTGGTCATCTAATCTCATGCCCTCAATTTTGCCAGTGAGGAAAAAGTGGCTCAAACAATTTCAGCTATTTTTCAAAGGTTACACACCAAGTAACTGGCAAAGCCAGAGATATAATCTGGGTCACCTGGCTCCAGTTTGGTGTTCTTTCCACTGTTTTATGCTTCTTACTCTATAAAATGAGGCAGTTTGGTTTGATAATTTTGATAGTCCATCCCCACATCAGTATTTTAACAGAATATGTCCTGAGCATTCCTTGGTAACTGGGCCATATTCATAATAAGTGGGGCCAGAGTCAAGGTGAAGGATATTTCCTTTCTAATAAATTCTATCTTTTAATAGCTAAGGTCCATCGCTTAAGCTCCCTGAGGCTCGTTTTCCTCATCTGTAAAATGGGGATAATAAAACTTACTTCATGAGGTTGCTAGGCCAATGAGTTTTGTAAAGTGCTCTGGGAACTTTAAAGAGCTAAGGTTTGCTATTAGCAGTACAATTATAGTTTCATTCCATCTATCTCTGCCAACTTTTTGATCCTTTCTCATCTTTTCTAATTACTCTTCCACCTCTTTCCTATACCTTAAAGATAGACATCATTTCTCTCTCTACTCTCATTTTCTCCTCAGTCATAACCATACCCTCCTTAGCAATTAAACAAGCATATGTGTGAAAATAGACCTATAATATTATCTTTTAAATTCAATAATCTCTAAGTGAGCATTTATTATGTGCAAGGAACTGGGCTAGGCACTGAGGGGCATATAAGGGCACAATCTCTTATCCTCAATTAGTTTCCATTCTGGTCAGTGTTATGTGCTGGTTACACCTTTATTTTGTGTCACTTGAACTGCTTGTAGGCTGTTTTCTATGGGACAAAGGCTGTGTCTTTCTAGGGGACAAAGGCTGTGTCTAGAATAGTGAAGATTTGTGCCTGGCTGATGCATTCTCGCAAATATTAGGATGGTAATGATAATATTAATGATGGCAATTTCCAGACCAGGCCAGGCATGACACTGCAATTTGTTCTGAGGATATGCTTGGAAGAAAATTGTACAAATGGCAGAAGAAAACCACAGTGAAAATTAAGGAAAGGAGTGCTCAGGGAAGCAAATGGGATGGAGAGAGAAAGCATAACCAGATTTTTCTGTCTCTGTGAGGGGAGACCAGCCTCAGCCATCACAAATATAAACCCAACCTATCTGCCCACAGTCTGAGAATGGAAATGAATCCATGTAGAAAATCCCAGCCCCAGGATTCCAAGGGCCAGCTAATCATCCATCTCCAACTTTTCATTTTCTGGTACACACATAAATGCCATACCAACTCAATAAGACTGAGATGTATGTGAATGAAACTATAAGGATAATTATAACACTATTAGCAAACCTTAGTTCTTTAAGGTTCCCCAAGCACTTAACAAAACTCATTGGTCTAGCAACTTCATGAGGTGGACCCTTGCTATTTAAAGATGGAATTTGTTAGAAGAGAAATATACTGCACACTGACTCTGGCCCCATTTCTTGTGAATATGTCCCAAGAGGTAGGGAATGCTAAAGACATAAGGACACACACACACAGAGAAAAAAAAGCCTCACGTGTGACAGAAGTTTGGCAGCATGATATTTAGGGGAATGGTAACAATGGGCATCTCAACTGTCAAGGCTATCAAGGCTTCCTTGTAGAGATTCCAGACTAACCAGAAGAAGGTATACTTCAGAGCTGACTACATCAGAAGGATAATCTGCTTCAATGCCCCTCTGTACACTAACAGAGATGTTGGCTGTAGTTCTAAGGCCATTCTTGGGTAAAGTCTCAACAAAAGGTTGGGGGAGGGAGCATTTGGGATAGCTATAAATTCCATCCCGATTTCCAGACCTTTGCTCAGATCATTTCCTCCCCCAGAATACCTTCTGCTTCTCTACAATTTCAACTACATGTCAAATCCCAGCTCAAGGACTGCCTTCTTCATGAAGCACATATTGAATACTCCACACTGATCTTTCTTCCCTGAACTTCCAAAGCACTTAAGAGTTTGAAACATGCAATTTCACACCTGACTCTGTCTTAATCATTACTCTATTACTTCACATGTCAATTTTTGCTTTATTACTAGATTATTAGCTATTTGTGGAAATAAACTGAATTCATAGAATTTCAGAATGCTAGAGATTATCTAGTCCAGTTCAAATGAAGAAACCACAGGGTAGAAAAGGGAAGTGACCTGCCCAAGGTCACAGAGCTAATGAGAAACAGAGCTCAGACTAGTCTCTATCTTTCCAAATAACCAATCCATTCCTGGAAAGAAGAGATGATGTCATCAGTGAAAATAGGGAAGTTGGTATAAATACAAAATGCTTGATCTGTCTCATGATGCATGGAAATGTGTCTTGGATTCTTCCTCAAGTGGCTCAGAATTAGGGATAGGAACTTGTAATGGTAATGTAATTTTGAACTTGAAGATCCCTTCTGTGTTGGCAAAAGTAGCAGGTACTGAACACTTAGTAACTGATCAAGCTTCTGATTGGGGGAACAGCAAGGTATGAACTCCTGTCCTTTGTTACTGATGTAACAGGAAGTTGGCTGAAGGAAATGAAGTAGGTAATACTATATATTATATATATATTATTCATATTACGTTATATTACATTATATATAATTTTTATTATATATAATATAAAATATAAATAAATAACATATAATTAAATATATTTATATTATTATATTACATTATATACATATAAGAAAAGCCCCAGAGAGGCACAGTCAGAATTTCCTTGAGACTGAGATCTGGTGGCAGAACAGCTACAGAAGAATGGAGAACTGAGTCCTGAAAACTTGTCTTGGTAGAGCTTCTTCTGAACAGGATTTCAGGAGCCAGAGCCCAGATCCAGGAGCCAGGAGCCCAGGAATCCAGAATCTGGAGCCAGAAGCCCAGGAGCCAGGAGTCTAGGAGCCAGGAGCACAGGTGACTAAAGCATGACTGGGATGCTGAGACTTTGTGGCTTGGTTGAGCCTTGAATTCCTTGGAGCAGAAATGGTGAAGGATCTGACATGGACCAGACCCTGTGAATGCCAGTGTGGAGCAGGACCTCCCTAGAGAGCTGGTCAAGGAACTGGGAGTTGTCTACCACTGAACCCAGAGCTTCTTCTGAACAGGATCCCAGGAGCCCAGAGCCCAGAGCCAGGAGGCCAGGAGCCAGGAGCCTAGGAGCCAGGAGCCCAGGTGACTAAAGCATGACTGGGATGCTGAGACTTTGTTTGTGGCTTGGTTGAGCCTTGAATTCCTTGGAGCAGAAATGGTGAAGGATCTGACATGGACCAGACACTGTGAAGTTCAGTGTGGAGCAGGACCTCCCTAGAGAGCTGGTCAAGGAACTGGGAGCTATCTGCCATTGAACCCAAGTGACAGTCTGGTGAATCCAGGTAGAATCTGGGACCATGGAAGGGGATCTAGGGAGTCTGAGAACAGGCCCCAAGTCAAGATGAAAAGACCTCTCCCTGGGTACTGAGTAATTATGGAATTATAGTTTACTAGTGACCTAAGGGGTGGAGGGTTTTGTGTATGATACTTAGTAAGACTTTGCTGAATAAGTGACTGATTGTACTTTGACTATTGTTACTGATTAGTGACTGATTGAGTTAATTAAGACTTTGCCCCAAGAGTAGAAGACTTTGACTGTGTACTTTGATACTACTGATAAGTGACTGATTGAATTAACTTAAGAGTGACTATTTTATTTTGAGACTATGTGGTGAATATTATATTGTGATTTTCTGTGATAAGTTGAAATATGGTGAATGCTGTATTTTGAATTATGCTGTACCTTGATTTTCCATGGATGTTTTGCTTTTGTTATGGAATAGAGTGATCACTATACTGAGCAATCAGAACCTTAAAAAAAGCTGCTCACAGTAGCAGTTCTTCTGGAAAGCTTCTGTGCATGGCATTACAGGACTTGACCTGTGATTTTATTGGTATGGGGAACTCCTAGGTAAAGGACTCCCTTTACCTTCTCATCAAGGCATGTCAACACCTTTTCTGCAACATACAGTTGTAAGAGAGTTGCCTGGAACATAGAGAGGTTAAGTGGTTTGCCTAGGCTCATACTGCTAGTATCTGTTAGAGATGGGGCTTGGAGCTAGGACAAAGTGGTTGACTTTAAGGAAATTTCAGTTCTTTACTCAAGTTTTCAAAAAGGAATAATATTAAAATATTATTTATTAATATTAAAATAAATTAATATACTAAGCTGGGAACCCCAAATCAACAACTGAAGATTTGCTTCTCTGCTAACTTTTCCTTTCTCTACCCAAATGGAGCAAATCCCATGCCGAAACAAAAGATCACACAAGCCTTTCTGAGAGGCTCCCCATGCTTATTTGCCACGCCTGCCTTCCTACTTAACTTCAGGAAGGAGTTTGCTGATGGGTAATGATCAATATGAACATAACAGGAGAGGTTTACTGAGGCCCATGGATTTGTTTTTCATATATATTGAATATATATATATATATATTCATATATATTTCGCATATATTGATATATATATATATAATGGCATTTCAAGAGAATCCGGTTTTCTTTGTAATCCTATGTATTTTTGTCTTATGAATTTAAAAACATTATTCGGAGAAGAGATCCAAAGGCTTTACCAGACTGCCACATATACATAGAAAAAGCTTAGGAGTCCCTGGTTTGTAGAGACATAAACATAATTACTCCGATCACTTTCTCTACTAACTATACTATTTATGAACAAAATACAACTTCAGTTTCTGGATTGAGTTCCACTATTGACACAACCTAGATGAGCACTGAAGTACTGTTGACTCTCGGTGCAGTGTTTTATCTACTCCTAAGTCAAGCATGGGAATTTTCTAGTTGAAAATACTCAGGTGAATCTATGTAGGGAGCAAAGGGTGGCCATACTGACCTCTGACTATCCAGCTGAAACCTAGGATATATGCCATGAGATGAGTTCTCCATGTCCTGGGTTCTATTAATTTATAACAGGGGAGAAGTAATCTTTTTGTGGCTTATTTAGCCTAACTAAGTACCAATAGAATAACACCACTAAATTTGGTGCAGATAGGATTGTGGCAGTAAAAATGTTTGATCTACTCAGTTCCTTGGCTTTTGAGCTCTAGTGACTAATAGGCAGAAACCCAAAGCCTGCCCGTTTATTTTTGCTTTTTACACTGAAAGAGAAAGACACAAATTGTTTCCATAGCTCCTTGAGGGGCTTTCTTCCAGTTACCGATTCTCATTATCGTCTTGGTCCTTCCTCAACAGTTAGCTTAGAATGGCCTAGAGAGGTTAAGAACTCTCCAAGCACAGAGAAAAGAAGGAAGCTTACCCGTAAAGGCCAAAGAAAGTCAAAAGGAGGGGATGGGGGATGGGAGACAAGGAGTTATGTTGGAAAGAGTATCACAGAAAGCTGGAAACACTCACCCAAACACATTTTCCCATGGGTCTGATATCATGCCTCTGGGAACTATAATTATGTGCTTAGTGTGTTTCATTGTAGGATGTGGGCTTCTTGCAGAAGGAAGACAAACAGCATGGTACCAGTGACAACATTTCAGAAGTTACCCTCAAAGAATCAATTCAATTGAATTAAGTTCGATGCTACTCAAAACTGCTCACAGCTATATATGGAACTACAAGGTTTACAAATCCCTTTTTTTTTCAACATCCCTGTGAGCTAGTTAATTATCTGCATTTTGCAGATGTACAAATTGAGACTCTGAGAGATGAGATGCCTGGACTTGAACTGCCAGCAAGTGTCAGAGCCAAATTTTGATCCCAGTTCTCCTAATCCCTGTCTTGGGACATAGCTAGGTATATCTGGAAAGAGTGGTAACTAGGGGCGGCTAGGTGGCTCTGTGAATAGAACACTGGCCCTGGAGTCAGGAGGACCTGAGTTCAAATTTGGCCTCAGACACTTAACACAAAAACTAGCCATGTGACTTTGGGCAAGTCATTTAACCCCAACTGCCCTCCCCCAAAAAAAAGGGGGCAAAAAAATAGAGTAATAACTCTAGAATCAAAGATGCTGGTTCAAATCCCATCACTGATAATACCTGTGAGACAATGGGCCAAGTCACTTAATCTTCGTGGGCCTCAGATTCTTCAACCATCAAACTAAGGAGCTGGATTAGGTTGCTTGAGGTCCCTTACAGTTCTACAGCTATGATCCATCGCTCCACATCTAGCACTCTTTCCAATGCGCCAACAATGAAACAACTGCTAACTCATGTCTTGTAGATTTATTTTCTATTATTCCTCTTCATGTACTCTCTACTATAATCTGACTGGACTAATCTATCTCTTAGAAAATACAATCTGCTACTGCCTCTATTTCTTTGCTCAAAACATTAACAAAAGTGTCTTTCCTCACTCTTCTATACTTAACCATTCTTCAAAGCAAATCTCAAAATGCCACCTTTGCGATATTTTTCTGGTTCCCTATATCAATAAAGCCCTTACCTCTTAGATTCATGTGATACTCAGAACTCATTGCCCTTATCATGTATTATTGTTATTTTATCTTTGTAAAGGAAGCAGCAAGGTATTATGGAAGGAACATTGGATTTGGAACATTAAGGTCTATGCTTAAGACCTAGCTTTGACACCAGTTAGCTAGATAATTGAGTCACTTTGACTCTGGGTCTTAGTTTCTTCTATAGGAGGTTGAACTAGAACTGTTCTAATGTTCCTTTCTAACTCTAAAATTCTGATAGGTCTTAACCCTCCATGGAGGTCCCTGAGAGCAGGAGAGTGTCCCAGCTAAACATTATTTTTCCTCTGGGACAATGCTCTGTATGCAAAAGACAGTAAACACATAATAAAATCATCACATAAATTTCTTTTTTTCCTTCCCCCTACTGCCTGTGTGTTTGTCCTTCACTTTTGAAGAGGACGATGGCATAAGGGAAATGCCGACATGACTTACAGCTGACTTTGACTGAGGGAGACTGCAATTTCACCAACCTCACTTTCTCCTCCAGTCATCTGGTTCCAGTGACCTGATATTCATTAGGATGAATGGAGATGGCTCTACCTTAGAGATGGCTACCATTAGACACAAATGTGTGTTTGCGTGTTTGTGTGCATGTATGTAAAATCATTCTTTAGGAAATCTAGGGTTTATAGCTTAACAACTATAAGTCCTAACACCCATCCCCATCAAGGATCCCCTAAAGATTCAAAAAGTGCCAATAATTAACAGTAACAGATAATTCTACAGGTGCCATGATTCTAAACTTATGGTTCATTGGATCCCTGAGGCTTTGTGACTTTCCTTCCAGAGGCCTACAGGCTGAGCTCCTACAGCACTGATGAATGTGTACAATTTTGCTGTTCCTTTTTAGTTTGGGGGATGAGTAACTGACTCAATCTAATTTTCAGCAAGATTTAAACAATAAGAACAAAGACAAAAACAATGCTTTCAATGCATCTGAAGGAAGAAATCTTTTACTTAAAGGCTCAAGGGAGGTGGCTAAGATAGGATGGTCTATGTGGTTCTGTGCTACCTGTTCCAAATCCCTCCTACAATGCCTCCAAGTAAGAGTTACAATTTTTAACTGGGAATGGAAGCTGTATCAACTTTCTCTAAAAAAGCAGGGAAGTATGTGGCCCTGAAGTGGACTGCTAACCAACAGGCTTACAATGGCATCATTAAAAACCCAAGAGAGCAAGAACACCTTGGCATTAGGAGTAGTCCAGCTTTATCTTTAACAAAGATATGAGTGGCATCAATTAAATTCAATGTGTGTTCAATTTAAACAATCTGTACATCATCAACACAAATATACATTGTCAAGCAACAGCCTCTATCTACTCTTCTGGAAGGACTGGTCCACACAATGGTTGCTTGAGGAAGGGAAATAGTTAAGAAAAATAATCTCATTTGGGCTGGAACACTGAAACTAAGAATATATGAAAAAATTATACATATGTGTGTACTACCTGCTTATCCTAGAAGCAACCAATCAACAAAAGTTTACTAAGTGCCTACTGTGAGCCAGAGAGGTGTGAGGCATAGAAATACAAAGAATGAAACATTCCCAGTTCCTAAGGAGGCTACATTCTAATGATTCAACAGGATCACCTCTATCTCTTGCCCAGGGGCCCCTTTTTGTTTACTATTGATCCCCTTGGAAGTCTGGTGAAACCTATGGAACCCTTTTCAGAATAAAGTTTTTAGATGCATTTAAAATACAAAGGATTACCAGGGAAACTGATTATACTGAAATATACAGTCTGTAGACTGATTACATTTATACCAGAATTTCTAAGTAGCAATGAGCATAAATGATATTTCAAGATATTTACAACAATTTTGTAATGTGATAAGAAAATATCTGTGACAAAGTCAGAGATATCGTTGCCTACATTCATAATTGAAGGAAGTACTAAATTTCAGTGAGAAGTGAGTAAAAATAGAGATGTATTTTCTTCTCTCTCCATGTTCACAGACCCCTTGAAATTTATCCAGTGAAATACCCTTTTGCTAGCCTATCCTTGAACAGTATACTTTATAATATTAACACAATCTCATGCTCTCATTCCCTGCCCCCAGGCCTCTTTGTCCAGAAGACCTTAGTATCAAGTCAAGAGGGCTATACTGAGTACACAGCACATTTACAATCCTAGTATAGTCCCCTGCGGAGAGAAATAAGAAAAAGAAGTCATGGCCCCTGCCCTGGAGCAGCTGACTATCTTGCTGGGGAAACAAGACTCACACATTTAATTCAATTCAGCAAACATTTATTAAATACCTAATATGTGCGAGAAATTGCACGTGGGACTAAAGGAAGCACAGATAAATAAGCCATGGGCCCTGACCTCAAAGAGCTCAGAGTATAGTAATTGAAATTAAATAGATACACAAATGCCATAAAACAAAAGAGGGCATGATAAGCACTTGGAAAGGCTCAGAGCAATATAAGAAGTCTGCGAAGATCAGGGAAGTCTGCATGGAACAGGTGGGCCTCGAGGGAAGAGAATGACTTCAACAGACTTTAGGTGGAATAAAGGTGTCCAGTGGATATTAGGAACAAATTCATGAAGAAAAAGAAGAGAAAAGAGGGCTGAATTGTGCTGTACTAGTCACTTCATAGGCATTCTTACTACTTGCTGTTTACAGTGAAACAGAGAGACACAAATTGTTTCCACAGCTCCTTGAGGGGCTTTCTTCCAGTTACTGATCCTCATTATCTTCTCGGCCCTTCCTCAATAGTTAGAATGATCTAGAGAGGTTAAGAACTCTCCAAGCACAGAGAAAAGAAGGAAGCTCACCCGTAAATGCGGAAGAAAGCCAAAGGGAGGGTATGGGGAATGGGAGACAAGGAGTTATATTGGAAAGGGTATCATAGAAAGCTGTAAAGACTCACAATGTCCTTCTAAGATTACCTTGTATTTCTTTATCTGCTTACACCCAGTATTGCCCAGTAGAAAACAGTGGTGAAAAGGACTTGGTTTTTGTTTGTTTGTTCTTTTGTATTTCCAGTGCCTAGCATGGTTTCTTACTCATAGTGAGCACTTGATAAATGTGGATGAACAAAAAGCAATATATTTGGTGTAGATCAAATAAATGCAATTAAGAGCTCACTATTTAATATAATGGTAACATGTGAAGACCTTTATGAACAATATGGGGATGAAAGAGCACAGGAAGAAAGACTGAGGTGAGGGCAGTGGTCTCTTGGGGGTAGTAAAAAGGACATGGGATTAAGAGTCTACAAAACTGAGAAGATAAGGGCTGGAGCCCTACCTCTGCCACTTAACAGCTACATGACCTCAAGTAAGTTACTTGACCCTCCCAGCCCAAACTTCAGTTTCTTCATCTATAAAATGAAGGTGTTAGACTAGATGGTACCCAATGTGCCTTCTAGTCTTAAAATTCGGTGAACCTTCCTGGGATAGTTTCTTTCTTATATTATAAATAGACAGGAAATAGAAATAGAAAAACTGTTGTGGCCTAATATAAGGACCCAGGATTCCTGGCATATCTGCTTTGTTCCTTAAATGACCTGTACCTCAATTTACTCATGTGTAAAGTGGGGTTAATAATGCCTGAAGTATTAGCTTGCTGGGATGTGAGGATCAGATGAGAAAATGTATATGAAGGACTGTGTGAAAAATGAAGTAATATGTAAATGCTGGGTATTATTATTAGTTTCTAGCTCTTTTAAACTCATCCAATAACCACCATTCTTCAAAACTTTGACAAGACACCATTCAGCCAAAGTCAAGAGGAAACAAAATGGGAAGAAGGATCCCTTGTGCTGCTCTCAGCCTCAGGCTGCTTTGGGTCCACACCAAGCGTGAAGGCATATAAGTCACTTGGGGCAGCTGATCTATCTCTTTGTGAGCTCAGAAAGACATCTTTCATTAGCCAACTCCACAACCTTGGGCCTTGACCAAGAAAGCCTCCCTCCTGACCATCCCAAGTTAAGTGTACAGCTCGCCAGCAGGATAAGAGCCAGCCAAAAGGAGCCTGGGGGACTGTGGGCTGGAGGCAAGGAAGGGAGTTCTTACTATATGCAAACTTATCCAAATGACTGGCTTCCAACTGGAATTGGCATGGGATTGGCAGTCAATAATACTGTGGGATAGTGAGAATGGAATGGGGTCTTGTTCTCACCACTGCCTCCTCCACCAGACACTGGGATATCTAAAAGGCTAAACCAGGCTCATGCCAGATTCTTCATATACACTAATAATCCAAGAAGTATCATCATTTCTTCTTGACTACATTTGTCTCCTCTCTTCTTTTCATCTTCCTTTCTTTCTTCCCCTCCTCAAAGTACCCCTTCCTCATTACTCAGAGGGTAATCCAAAAGTTCAGATTTTCCAATGACAATTTTCCATGAACATGGTATATCTGGACCAGTTGTTTTGTGACGCATGTTTACAACAGTCATGCACGGTTGTGACCAAGCCCAATTACAGGACAGTAATGCCTCCCAAATGAGTAGCCACCAGGACACAATATTGAGATGGCAATCTTAAGATCTTATATAGCCTTTCTGAGAAAGAATTATAGGATCAAAGAATCAGAGACTCAGAGTTGGAAGGGATTTCAAAAGTTATCTCATTCACCCCCACCCCATCACTTATTTAACATATGGGGAAACTGAGGCAAAGAGAGGTTAAATGACTTGTCCTAGACCACTGAGGTAGTAAATGCTGAAGGTGGATTTGAACTCAAGTCCTCTGATTCCAAAGTCAATGCTCTTTCAACTCTTAGTGCTACTTTCCTTTTCCACATACTTTGAACACTTGCTTCTGCGAGCCTACCTCCTGTTCAAAGGCAGGACCCCAAAAATCCTAAAGCATAGCATCTCAGCTCAAGGAGAACAATTGTTAGGACTCTGGAGTACCCTGGAGAGAATACAGCAGCAGGAGCAATCCAACACGCAGCAGAATAATCACTCACTTTTCAAAGTAATCCTGATGGCCAACTAATAACACTAACACAACAAAGTGCCCCTAAACAAAAAGCTCTATGGAAAAAAAAATGGGCTGTTCCAGTACAGGTGTGTTCCCATAAATGTATACATTTTTAATGCCCTCTAATTATAAGTCAGGTCAACAAGTATTGATTAAGAACCTATTATGTGTAAGCTACTGTGTTAGGTGCCAGAGATGCGAAGACACAAATGAAAAACAGGGAGCTACTCCCTTTATTTTCTACCTAGGCCCCTGGGCCAGGCTTGTAAATTTTATCTGTTGTATTCTTTGGGCTTTGAACAACACTAGTGTGTCTCTCCAGTAAGGAGCACAAACTATGATTTTTCACACAAAGTTCTCATGAGGAGAAGAAATGGAAGAAAGGAAACAAGAGAAAGAAAGGCACAAAGCAAGGAAGGCAGCATAGTAAAATGGAATAATAAAATAATAATACTTAGTCGTAGTCATCATAAAGCTTACATGATAAAGCGAATTGTAAAGCATTTTCCTTACAATGACTTTAGAGGAAACTAGTGTGTTATTATCCCCATCTAATAGATGGAAGAATTAAGACAAAGAGATTAAGCTATTTGACCAGGATCAAACAGAGAGTAAGCAATACAGTTCAGGCCTTTGGATTCTAAGCCCAAAGATGCTTCTATATATCACACTGCCAAGAGATGCAGTTAATCTCTAAGGTCACTTGAAATTTTTATATTCCATGATCCTGAAGTATTAGCCAAAATGGAAGATCTTTTTTATGTTGAGATGCAAGATGAAATTTTTGTATTTTCATAATATACAAAGAGGTACACATATGGCACAGATCTCGAAAGAAATATTTGGAAATGTACTTTGTTGCAAGAGGAGGGGGGATTATACTTTTGTTAATATGGGAACTTTAATTCCATCTAGAATCTTTAACTCTTCAAAACAAAATCCATCATATCCATTATCCTATCTATCTAGAGCCAGGGGTGGGGTACCTGTGGCCTTAAGGCCACATGTGGCCCTCTAGGTCCTCAAGTATGGTCTGAACTGAAGTATGGTATGGACTGAATCCAAGCTTCACAGAAAAAATCCCCTTAATAAAAAGATTTGTTGTATAAAACTTGGACTCAGTCAAAAGGCCACACCTAAGGACCTAGAAGGCCACATGTGGCTTCCAGGCCTCAAATCTCCTTACTCTCAGTTAAAAGTTCTTTCCATCCTCTCAGGAGGGGAACAGAAAGGAAAAACTGTGTCTTAGGAGAAAAAGATGGAGGAAGATTTTTGTGCAGCCATTACTTTGATCAGGCATTTTTTTCCCTTCCTGATACGTCTACAACATAAATAAGGAAAACAAATACATAGGGGGGAGGGGTGGGGTAAAACAATTGGAAATGATGCTATGAATCCTGAATACCAAGGTTACCATTTCTAATGGCAGTGTCCAAAGACAGGTAGAGATCCAATTGCTTCCCTGGAGCCAATGAATGGGAGATTGTGCCTGCAGTTGAGATTCTAGATCTGAAAGGTAAAGCAGGCTCAAAGACAACTAGTTCTCCAGGATCATGACCAATTTATAGGCAAATCTGCATACCCAGAGACACAGCATCTTTGGAGTCAGGACGTAGTACATGGGAGGGAGATGAGGAATGAGGAGCCCCTAAGCTGGCAGCAAAGACCAACAAACTGTAGTCAAGCCACATTGTTTTCTTGTTAAGGAGGACTCAGAAGTCCTGGCTTGAGGGCTGATATTATCCAACAGTCACTTAATTTTCTGCTCAGAAAGGTCATTTCTGGGAGTGTGGGAGGGGTGGGGAGGGTTGCCATGTAAAGACAAGAAGAACAGGATATTGGAGCGGTAAAACCCTCCTGGAAAGGCCAAGGTTCAAAGTCAGTAGCACCATCAGGGAATACTCAGTGAGGTGAGATGCTTTTCCCAAAGACTGATGCAAAATCTGAAAGAATTTTCCTCTCTGTATGACAGATAACCAGATTAATTTAATGAGATTCTTGCTGGTGCTACTGGTGGGATCTATGCTATATAATATTACCTATTTCTCCAATGAGATTTGGGATAATGTAAGACCATCTTAGGATCTTGGTCAAAAGGCCCTGAGGTCATCCAATCCAAACTCCCTGATTTCATTAACTCCTTCCACAAAGCACTTGATAAGTTGTCATCCATTTTTTGTGTCCCAAAGGTCTGACGACATAGCATTCATTGCCTCACAGTATAGACAATTTCAATATTGAATAGCTCTGATTGTCCAGAAATTTCTTCCTTACATGGAGACAAAAGTTAACTTTATTCTCTTGGTCCTAGTTTGATCCTCAAGAGCTATAGCTTCAGTATTTATAGATCTTATATTTGATTGCATGCCACCATGGGTGGGGTGGAGGGGGAGAAAATTTGAAACTCAAGGGATTGTGGAACTGAATGTTGTAAACTAAAAGTAAATAAATCAATTTTTTAAAAAGAGCTACAGCTTCAGTCACATAATGTTCTAAACATATAAGTCTTCCTTTTGGGGAACTAGACTTCCCCAGGCCATTCAAAGAGTCCTCAGATTATGCTTCCAAATCTTTTACCATCCTAGTTCTCCCTCTTTTGAACGTACTCCATTTGTTAATGTCCCTTTTAAAGTATAGTTCTCAGATCTGAACACAATATGCTCAGATCTCATCTGACCAGCACAGAGTACTGGGGTTCTACCAGACCTCCCTAATTCTTCCATCTACACAGCTGTGGTGCATTAACAGTTTGGCAGATGAGTCAGACTATTGGCTCACACTGAGCTTTGTAGGCAACTAAAAGGTCTAGATCTCTGCCATTAGAATTATTGTTGTCAGACATCCCAATTGTGTACTTATGCAAGTGATAGTTTTTAACTGAAATGCAGGACTTTACATCTTGTTGGAAAAGAAGGGAGATGTGGAGTGGCAGACAGAATATAGCCAATACAACAGATGTAAGCAAAGGGCAGTAACCGAAGAATTCATTCATTTGCTGTCACACCTTTTCAGAAAGGTTGTTCTGAGACCATTGGGTCCATTCAGGGTCCAACATGATTAGCCTTCTTGTTTTCACTGTTTAATTCTTTTCTTCTTTCAAGCATTTGACAAATTTTATTCAATATTTGTTATGTTCTCTGGTGTGTGAATCTAATTAGGAATATGGCCCCCAATCTGTGTGTGGTGTGTATAAGTACGTATGTATATGGGTGTATGTAGGTGTGTGTATATATACACATACACATATCATATATGTCTGTGCGTATATCTACATATACATGTGTGTGTCTGTGTTTGTGTGCTGAAAGAGACAGACAGAGATAGAGAGCCTTAGAATGAGAAGGTCTAGTTTGAAAGCCTGGCTCAGCTGGTGATTTACACTGTGTGGCCTTGGGCTACTCACATCACCTCTTAGAGAACTTCCTGATCTGTAAAGTGAAAGGGAGGAACCATGAGGGTCCTTCAAGCTATAATATGCTGTGATGTTCTGAGAAGAAATTTACAGAAGGAATAAGCTATAAGAGACAGTAAGCATAATAGAATTTCATAAGAAGGAATTTAATTAATTCAATTCCACAAGAATTTACCAATCACCAAAAATGTGCTTGGCTCCAAATATGTTAATTTGCACTTGTTTATATGATTGCTTCGTAAGTGCTTCTAAATTTCTTTTATATATATTGTCCCTGTCCACTCCTCCTCATCTTTGTATTATACATACAATCACACTGAATAGAAAAATAGGATATCCCTTCCTCTTTCTCTTCTTCCTCTCATTAGGAGCTTACCAGACAATTGGGTGAAAAACAGATGCTTAATACATTTTGGAAGAAGGGGTGGTGAAGCAAAGCTTATTTGGTCCTCACAACACCAATGCCTTTGAACTGCAACTCCATTATGCAGGTCATATCCTGTACTAAAGCTATCTCACCAGGTAGCTGGACATTATTCAGTGGGTGCTACTTTTTCATTCTAATGGCTAGTGAGTGAATGAGACCTTGCTATCAAGACTGTGATCTATTTCTGCCACTGCTATCTGATATCTCAGTGCATCTGGGAAATGACACAATGTTCTGGAATCCTTTTGTTGGAGAATAGTGGTGGGGTGATGTGTGTCTAGGCCATGTCATGTCCCAGTCTCAGAGCAGCACCGCATACATTGAAAGACTCAGAGGTTGAATTTTAACCCAGGTCCTCTGTCTTCATAGTCACTGCTCCTTCTGATTCATACTCTCTTTTACCTGACATATCCAAATCAACTCTCATGTCTATTCTACCTCAGTGGCATCTCTCACATGAATACCTTCCTTTTTTCCCCACAGAAACCACATTTCTTTTTGCCTAAAGTACCAGAGTAACCTCTTTATGGTCTTTCTGCCTCCTGTTGGGCTCCTCCAAAATATGTTCCTATAGCTATCCTCTCTGATCATGTCATTCCTTTACACAAAAACAAAAACTTCAGTGGCCCCATTGACTACCATAAAAAACTAGTGAACCTGGTATATAAGGCCTTCAATAATATTATTGCAACCCACTCCTTCTATTCCCCCTAATGTTGTCTACACTTTGGCGAAGATGTTCTCCTGTCCAGCCCCGACCCCTTTCTCGCCTTTGTTACCTCCAAGCCTTTGCTCAAAGCATCTGCCATGCCTAGATTCCTCTGAATCTCTATAGACTAAAGTCCCTCCCTTCTTTTAAGGTGCTATTTCTTCCATGAAGTGCTCCTTTAAACCCCCTTAAATGAAAGAGAGATTTTCCTTTAGGCCCATGACATGATCTGACATGACATGATTCTGTCATCCATTCATCAATGAGAAGAGAAGTTAAGTCAATTAATTTCTATATGGGTGGTTTTATCATTCTTCTTTTTCCTGATATTTGGAGGGGGAAGGCAAGGCAATTGGGGTTGTGACTTACCCCACGTCACACAGCTAGTAAGTGTTAAATGTCTGAGGTCACATGTCAACTCAGGTCTTCCTGACTCCAAGGCCAGTGCTCTATTCACTGTGCCACCTAGCTCTCCCTTGCTTTATCATTCTTAAGAATGACAGTAAATCAATTCATGCATTCACATATTCAATAAATATGTACAAAGAAAGGGTGGATCCTCTATATGGAGGCAGGGCAGCTAAGATGAATTCCTGGTCCTACCATTTCCTATTGAGGAACCTTGGCTTGTTTTTACCTCTCTGACCTTCAGTTTCCTTGCTTGTAAAATGAGCGAGTTAGATGGTTTTTGAGGTCCTTGCCAGCTCTAATGTTTTATAATCATGAGAAAACCAGGCAGTCTACTCTGGCAGAGAAAATGCTGGATAAGGAGTCAAAAAATCTGGACTGAAGTTCTGGTTCTACTACTTTTTAACTACACAACTTCAGGCAAGATAATTAATCTTTCTGATGATTAGTTTCCTCATACTTAAAGTAGGAATAATCATAATTACTAATATTTTTAAAGCACTTTGAAAGGTTTCATTTGATGCTCACAGTATCCCATGAGGTAGTCACAGTTTTTAAGAACCTATTTGGTCCTCTCTCCTTGGAGAAGTGGACAATTCATTTGTGTGCTTTTCGAGTGGCAGCAATGAAAAGAGTTATGGGAATCCTTGGAAATGGAGAGACAAGAAATGATAGGAGACTGTCATAGGATCAAATATGGGTTACCATGGCCAAACAATATTTCAGCTTGTGACCTCACTCTTCTTGTCACTTATCCTTCCAGGATCTCGGTTTCCTCAACTGTAAAACAAAGGAGCTGGATGACTTGAACACTAAGGTTTCTCCCCACTCTAGAGCTATGAACTTCATATCATATATCAAATGCGAGAACATGGGTACCATCCTTTGTAAACCTTACAATGCTATATGAATGCTAGTTGTTATTATGTACAGATTATTAGCATTTAAGAAAAGGAACAGTAGAATGCTTTGAATAATGATGTAGGAATGTCAACTATTCTGATCAGAGCTACATAGTCAATCATCAGAATATACGAGTGAGTGTATATGCATATGTGTGTGCATGCATGTGTTTGTGCACACCAAAGAATAATGACTTAGGAGTTCAGAAACATGGTTTCCTTATTCTAGCTCTGTCACTAACTTGCTACTTAACCTTAATCAATCCACTTTATCCTTCTGGCGTTAGTTTTACCATTTGTAAAATAAACAGGTTGGATAAGATGATTTCTAAGGTTCCTTCTCAATCTATAATTCAAAATATAGCATATGCTACATGTATATATACCTCCTGACTGAAAGGCAGTGGATTCAAGATACAATGTGGGAATTTGGTTTTTGTTTCTTTCTTTCCTTGTTCCAATTGGAAAAAAAGGTGAGGCCAGAGACAATGCAAAAAAAAAAAAAAAGAAGTAAGAATAAGTGGAAGGTCATTGGAGTACTTTTTTTTAAAGCACACATAAGAAAATTAAGGAAAGCTGGATAGAATTTCATTCAAGGAGGGCAACTTGCAAAGTTATATGTTGAATTTATGATCTATTTAAAAAGAAAGCAAAGTTGTACATAAGAGACCCATAGTTTCATTTAACTCTTTTTAAAATTTATTCTACTATATTTATTTTGCTAAACAGAAGTGCTTATTCTATTTGGAGTTTGTTAAATTCATAATTTAAAAGTGAAAAAAAACCATGGACTGATTATAAGAATAGATAAAGAAGATGAAATATATATGGGGTGGAGAGCGGGGAGGAGAGTTAAAGTAAGTAAAAAATGATTTCTCCAAGCTTATTATGTGGACTCTATGATACAGACATAGACTAGGTCCCCTCCATCCCATCAAAGTGTTTGGTTGGATTGTAATTATGGGGGATCAGAGGGAGAGCTGAGCTGCCCCAAAAATCATGGCAAGACTGACCTTAGTACAAGAAAGTATTTTGTGGCCCTGTGAAATGGCATCTTGATCTTTCCCAAATGGAGAGGACCCAAATCCATTAATGAAAACTACTTAACATTAGAAAACAGAAATGTTTTAAAGTTCCTATGCAAGCGACCTTTCTTTTTACCTGTATTTTATTGTTTATGCTTATACTAAAGAAAGTCTGAATCAGCAGAAGAAAAGGCTACAAACCACAGGGTTTCTGCTATAAGAGAACAAATGGAAATTAATCAGGGGAAAGGGAGGGGAAGCTCATAGGTGAAGGAAATGTACAAGTGCAAGGTGAGACAAAGAATTCCACCTGAATGGAAACAGAACAAACACAATCCAATATGCATTAGCCTAAGTGTGGAAATCAAACTGATCTTAGGGTGTCAGATGTAACAGTTTTAAATAAATGATTGAGGATGCAAAGTTTATGTGAAAAGGCTTTCATGAAACTGAGTTAAAACGGAAAAAATGGGAGTATTCTGTTTATTCATCTTGTAACATGCATTAGTGTAGCTGCTGCTCAACTTGGCTCTCTGGTCATAAAGAACAGTGAACTAAATGTCTGTCATACTGTGATTGACCTACATTTCCCAGTTGCAGGGAATGCTAAATATTCCCCAACTTCAATTAGTCTATGACCTTCTTTCTTGTATGTAGTTACTTTTCTGTTCAAACCCTGCTTTTCCCTTCCCCTATTCTAAATTAAGTTATCTGACATACCTGCTTTTGAGTGGCAGTACAAACCTGTCTTGGTCCAAATGTAAAATACTTTTAAAAAAAGAGTTTACCTGGAAATGTTATCACCATTGATTCACACTCCCATTCAAAGATTAAAAAATAACAGACCGGCCTCTATGGCCAGATACCTTGGTACTTTAAAGACTGTGGTATCTTTGACATCCTTTAAAGATCAACAAATAAATAGTTCATTCCTGGATGCAAAGTACCATCCTAGATCTAATGTTTAGTTTTGTTTTTGTTTTTCTTAAATTCTCCTCTTTAAGGGTTCTTCTTCAATGGGTAAGCCTACAATATCATTGATGGGGGTATACCCTCCACTAATGAAGATTATAACCTAATCAGACCTTTTTATTCTACTCATGTCCTTTCATCAATCCTCCACAGGGGTTCCACCTAATGTTCTGTGATGACCTTCTTTAGACTAGGAGACACTGGACATCATCAGTCCACAGCCATTCATTAATTAGTCTTCACTCTTGCTACATGACCCACTCACCTCCTTTTCAAGTGGTATATATATGTTATAATATCATTTTCAACATTTCTCCTGCACGAATATTTTTTCTAGTCTTTGATTTAGAGCTCACATACCCACTCTGCACCTCTCTGCTGCCCTTTGGGTGACCCTTTGGAGACTGGTATTACATGACTGAGTCATACAGCATCACCGGGGAAAGTCTTTAATGAAATATTCACAAACTCACGATTGACTCTGAAAACAACAAATGATTAAACAGAGCAAGAACTGATTTATCACCTTCCCAGGCTGAATACTGTAAATACTTTTTTTTGATATTGCTAACAACCACTACAATCTTTCAAATAATCAGATCTTTGGATTAAAAAGAAAAGGGTCAACAGAGCTGACTAATTTGTTGAATGCTGACAGGCGTTGGTTCTTTGATGGACATTAGCCATGACACAGACTCAGTCAAAGGAGTGTAATGGACTCACAGAAGAGTGTTCTGGTATCATACCTTTGATTAAAAGCAGTCTGATATAGTAGAAAGAACAATGAACAGAGAGTTAGAAGATCTTGCTTTAATACTCACCAGTTGGAAAACTCGAGCAAATCATCAAAAAAAAAAAAAGATGAAGCTGGGCAGTTATAGGGAAGGTACTTTGTGAATAATAAAGCACTGTAGAAATGTGGGCTATTATTTAGAGTATCGTGATGCATTTTTCTCTAATTGTCCAATGGGGCCAAGTCCAGAAGAGTTAGGGGTTATCATTTAGAGTCATTGGCACCTGTCCATGTTTATATGTTAAAAATGAAAATCCTTTAAAAGCCACACCGTGGAAGCAGAGCAGAGGAGTTGAGCACCATTATAAAACCATTTTAGTCAATAATAAAAGAACCTAGAATATTTGAAACTACAAGACTGATTGCAATGTTTCAAAGATTTCCACTTTCTTTTTATTATTATTATATCTAGATTGCAAACACCTTGAGGACAGGGAGTATCTGTGATTCTTGCCATGCCCCCAAGTGTCTACCAGAATGACCTACATAATAGACACAATATATTTTTGCTGAATGAATGAATCGGAAAACTATTTTCATAACTTTTATCCACTGATCATATTATCCTTGTAATGAATCAATTTTCTATTAGCTCTGTTTAGTAGATATTATCTTCAGGAATCAGAATGGGGCAGAATGGGATAACTGAGAGCCACACATTGTCCCAAGTTGTCATGGCCCATACAAAGGTGCAAGGATCAAAGTTCCTAACAAACAAGAGGTGTTGGACTTAGCCTTCAATTTGTTCCCTATCCTGCATTCTTTCTGAGGGTTGTACTAATGAATTGATGAAAAATCAGAATGTGAAGGACAAGTGGAAAATTCAGGTGGAAAAATGTGGACAATCAATAATTGTTATAATTAGCACCTAGGTAACTGGAACTTTAATTCATTTCTCCATGGCGGTAAAGAGATCACAAAAACAAGCTTTGCTGAATCTTCAGGGTCCAGGAAAGTAGGTTCTTATTGTATGGTCTTGACTAGGGACTGACAGATGGATTAGGCAACATCTTATCTCCACTGCATTCTATACACATGTTTGTAGCCTATGGAAGTGTAGGAGTTTCTACTTAAAATAATTTGGAGAAAAGAGACCCAACCATGTCTAATGAAGGCATCAAGAGGCTCTCAGTGCCCTTCTTCACTCAAAATTACTTTTGTTCATTTCTTAAGAAACTTTCTACTCATCTCCACTTGCTAAAAAAAAGTGTTCCTGCTAGTCTCCTTAATCTGGTGGGGGAAAGAGAGAGAGAGAGAGAGAGAGAGAGAGAGAGAGAGAGAGAGAGAGAAATGAATCTCTTTCATTTGAGTGTTCCCTGGCATCCTCAGCTTGATGACTCTTCCTGTCCAGTATCTCCCTCTCCTTCAATTTAAAGGCCATCTCTTTCCCAAAACTCTCCTTGATCTCACTCTGACCCCCAGTGGAAGTGAAGTCTCTCTTCTCTGAGCCATCATAGCACTTTAAAGCTCTCCTTCTACACTATTACACTATATAACTTGTCCTACAGATAACACAATATGTTTGTGCACCCTTGGCATTATCTTAAAGTTGCACCCACTTTAAGCATTCATTTTCACACTGAGATATTCGACATGACAAAATAAATACTTATGTGTGGGGCAAGATGAATTTTCTGGTGTTAGTAATACGTGCATTGATACAAAATGTACATTGTCCCTTCTTGCCCCATCCCTGGGAACTGCATCCAACATTGCTGTAGCTCCCCACTTCCCTCCTTAGTGTCAGTCCTGCCCTGTTTTTTTATTCATATAGACACCCCTATGAAGCTTGAATTTCTCTGGGGGGAGGGGTAAGGATTATGGCTTTATTCTTTGTATCTCCTACAGTATCTTAGCACAGTGCCTTGACCCTAACAGGAAGATAGGCATCCAATAAATGTTAGGTGACTGTATGAATGAATGAGCTGCGGCTCCCAAGTCATTCTTTTTCCTGTCTTTCCTCAGTTCTTGCTGCTTTCCTCTCTATGTCTCAGTGGGTTGTTGGGAAGGCAGTTCCATACACAGTGTGTATAGCTTGCGAGGGTGCACTTCATGCTCTTTCACAGCAGGGGCCCTCCAACAGACTCTCCAAACTGGTATGTGAAGTTCTGACAGATCCAAGCTAATTACCTTTCTAACCAGTGTTCTGTTGACTCTCACAACATTCAACAACCTCCAATGAGGTCTGTCATATACCCAGAGATATAAAAGGGGGAAAAAAGCAACAAAGCAAATATTTGCTTACTGACAAACCCTGTGCAAGTGTGTCTCTGTGAGATTCTCCAAACTGAAACGCCCTAATCCAATAACCCCAACATCTATTTGTGGGACCCATAAGAATGTTTGTTTAAGGCTGATTCTGGAACAAAAATAAAGAAGAAGAAGAAGGTGGAGAGGATAGAAAAACAAACAAAACAATGGTCCTCTCATTTTTGTAGTCACCAAAGTAAGATTATGCAAAAATATCCAACCCATCAAACTACTGCTAATGCTACTGAGTAGGGGCATAACTGGAAACTGTTCTTTTGAACCAGCCCAGTTCTCTTGGTTTGACAAAGAATTATAGAAATTAAACTCTAAAGACTGTCAAGACAATCTATCTTAACTCCCTTCATTTTACTGAGAGGAGAACTGGGAACCAGAGAGACACTAAATAAATTACCCAAGATCATCCAGATATTGGACAGAAGCAGAGGTAAAACCATGGCATCTTGCAAATAAACCTCCAGCTCAAGGCTTCCAGGGCGCAAAGGCCTCTCTTTCATAGTACTACATTTCACTCTTTCTTCTGGGTACGGTGCCAACAGCAAACACCAGACATGACTTGCATAGGGCATCTAGGTGGTACAGTGGACAGAACACTAGGCCTGGGGTCAGAAGAACATAAGATCAAATCCAGCCTCACATGTTTACTAGCTGTGTGATCCTGGGAAAGTCATTTAATAACCATTTGCCTCAGTTTCCTCATCCATAAAATGGGAAAAACAATAGCACCTACTTTCCAGGGGTACTGTAAGGCTCAAATGAAATAATTCTTATAATAACAAACTAATAAAGAATGCACTTAGCACAGTGTTTGGCCTATAGGCACTATATAAGTGTTAGATACCATCATTATAACTACTATTATCATTATCATTATATTTAATAATAATGCCCAATCATTTACTGTCAATGGAAGGGAATAATTTTGCATCTGTAATAAGGAAGAGACAGGCACGACTTTCATTCCAATCCAAAGGGATTAATATACCTGGGGTTTATACTAGGGTCACTCTAAGAAAGCTCTGTGTATAGCTAGAGATCCTGTTGGACAAACAAACCTAAATCAAAAAATAAATAAATATATATTTTCAAAAAAGGATCATTTGATAACTAAGTGAAAAACAGTGGTATAGGATCTGATGCTTGAAGTATATAGAAATCTTTTTTTTGTGCAAATATTCTTATTCATCGAATATCTATTATGTGCCCAAATCTGACTGAGGCTCTTTGGGGCATAAAAGAAAAAGAGATGGTAATAAAGTCCTTACTTCTTATAAAAATTACAGTGTTATTGAGGGGCTGTTTTTAGAATTTATGGACAAGGTCCAAGATAAGCCATGGAACAATTTGAAAATATATAGAGACAGTGTCAAGAAAAATGAGATTGTCAAAATGAGTGGTATAAAAAGTATATTCTAGAAGTTCAGAGAAAGGCAAAACCAATTATGTAAGTACATAAGGGAGATTGTGGTCTCTCTTTTAGAGAAATACTGTCTCTCTTCGTGGAAAGTACCATAATCTCCTCACCAAAGTACTGGTTTGGTACAATTCTGCAGTGGAGTTGGAAAAGGGCAAAGGACTCAGGGTAGGGACCTTAGAAGGAATATCCCCACTCTTCTTGATCCTTCCTGTTGACTCTCTTGCCACTTCCTTTGACACAAATTTTCCAGGAAAGGAAGGTATGGTTTGTTTTGTCTTAATGGGGATGTTACAGTATCTAAAAAAAATCTACAGTTTTTCTGAGGTTAAGTTAGGAGTGAATTAACAAAGATAAAAACAACACCTCATATATAGATAGTTCTTTGTCCTTTTCCTATTCTTCATTTTTGTCAAAAGAACAAAAGCAATTTTTTCTATTTAAGAGAAGGAAGAATGGGAACCACGGAGAGATTAAACCATTTATTCCTGGGCAACTAAGGAGACTATCCAGGACTGGAACCCAGATCCTTGGATTTCTATCCAATGTTCTCTTTAAACCTCATTGTCACTATTCCAGATGTGAATCGCAGACTTGGTGACCTTTTGGTCATCCCATCTTTAGAGTAGTACAAACTGTACTGTTAACTGTAGGGCTTTTAATCTCCACATGTAAACCAATGAAACTGATTATTTAAGGAATGTAGCTTCTTATTTTATTTGATCATTATGTACCCTGAGCATTTAATCTGCTCAAATATTTTTCAATCATTTTCTTTAATTGCAGGGAAAACACACTGTAGTGATACATATGCTTTAGCTTTTCCCCTTATATATAAATTTCTCTTTCTACTTAGGGAAGAATTTGAATCACCTTTCAGAGTTTTAATCCTATAATCCTTAAAGGAATTTATTCTCTTCCAAATCCTTGGGGCAGGAAAGCCCAGTACTGTATATCCTAAAGATCATTCAACAAAGTCTATGAGAAAAGAGAGGAATCTTAGATCTTTCTGTTCTCTGGTGAGGTGAGGGTGAGGGGAGGGTACAAACAGAAAGGGGAGTGGGGTATGACTCCAGATACTTCAAGTAACTACCTGGTGGGAAAGTGAGCCACATATAAAACCTGTGGGTCCATCTCATGCCAATCATGCATGTATGTCTTATGTATATCATATATGAATAGCCAATGCATTAGCATGGAGCATGTAGATGAAAGGCATGCATAGAATTCAACTGGGTACATACTCAGCTCATGGTATATGCCTAAGAAGTAGAGCCAACCTCAAGCAGAACCATAGAATCTTAGAGTGTTAAGGGACCTCAGAGACCATCTGGTCTAGCTTGTACTCAAGAAAGAATCTCTTCTACATCACATTCAACAAGTGACTGATCATTTCTTTGCCTAAAGCCCTCCAATGAGGGAGAAGCAATTATAGCCTGAGTGAAGAGACAGAATGCTGTGGATTGAGGGTGGCTTGGGAATCCTCCATAGGATCACTGATCACTGATTTAGATCTGAATATCATCTAAGATATCACCTTGTCTAACACCCTCATTTAACATATGCATGAACCAAAGCACAGAGAAATGAAATGATTTGCCTATGATAACAGGGTAACAATAGAATCAAGATTGGAATGCAAGTCTTTAGACCACATATCCAGGGCTAATTCCACTACTCCATTTTATCTTTACAAAGGAGGAAAATGGATCATATAAAGATTAGATAACTCAGTTCTGGCCATCTACCTCAGAGAATTCAGAACTAGAACTCAGGTTCTTAGATACCTGTCTTTCTAAATCCTCACTTAGCATTGTTATTCTTCAACCTTGTCAATTTCATCATATTATAGGACATGTCTTCTACCTTTAAAACACCTTTGTCCAAAATGGTAAAGTTTGAAAGTAAAAGTAGAAACTTTAGAGTTCCAGGCTCCCAAAGAGATCTCCATCTCCCCAGCTAAGGCAGACACATCAAAAGTAAAGAAGACACAGCTGCTGCCCAGCCAGAAATCATGCAAAGCATGCATGGCAGTCAGCCAATTTGGTCTGGATGATGGCTGTGTAAACATTTTAGATAGAGTCTTATAGTTGTGAAAGAACCATCTGTGTGTACATGCATTTGTGTGCATATGTAATAAGAAAGAGTACTCAATTTGGCTTTGGGGCATCTGGGTTCAAATCTTTTCTCTGCTCCTGATCAAATTTCTTGCTCTCCTTCGGCCTCAATTTTCTTATCTGTAAAATGAAGGGGTTAAACTGGATGATCTCTGTCCAGCTCTAATTCTATGATGTTGTGATCCTAATGTAGCTTAGGTGGATCTGTGGTTAGGTAAATAATGTTGATTAATAAGAACAATGACAAACTAAATAAAGCATATCCATAATATGGTGACCAGAAAGGTGAGGGAAATTATGTCCTATGAGGAACTATTAAAAAAAGCTTGGAGAAAGGAAAAACATAGTGGCTGTTTTCAAACACATGAAAGGCTGTCATGTAAAAGAGAGATTTGATCTATTAAATGTAGTTTCAAAGGTTAGAACTAGAACCAATGGATCTAAGTTAGAGAAAGGCAGATTTCAGATCACTAGAAGGAACCAAATCAATGGTGTCTATGAAAAGTATTACCTTCATCTCTAAACCACTTTTATCTCAACTAGCACTACATGGCAAACCAAGAAGATATTCTACATGGGATATGAGATGAAATGATGGACCTAATTATATGACTACAAAGCAGAAAAAGCCCAGAAATGGCAGAATTCATTCTCACCATGTCAAAGGCAAGAAACATACACTGTACATTATGCTTGGGAAGACAAGTGGCCAAGAAATTTGATCAAGATTACACCAGGAGCAGAGAAAAGATTTGAACCCAGATGCCCCAAAGCCAAATCGAGTACTCTTTCTTATCACATACGCACACAAATGAATGCACACACACATGGTTCTATCATAACTATAAGACTCTATCTAAATTGGAAAACAATATGAAGTGCTCTCCTTCTGGACAAAGATAATACAAACAAACAAAAACTCTTGAATTTTTCCTGCAATCTCATTGCCCAAAGCTCTTCATTTGCATCTTATTTTCCCACAGTCTTCCCAGTGAGCCATCCACAGCAAACTTTCACTGGTTCAAAACCCCTTTTGTTATCCAAAGTCTTAGAACCTAAAACTAGGAGAGTCATTGTGACCAGACCCTAACCAGACACTTGGGTGGGAATTTGCACCTGTTGTGTCTGTTCATTTGCAAAGGCTCTAATAAAAATGATGTGGAACTTAACTGTCCATCTGGAATGAAGGAAAAAGTAGGTTTTGTCCCAAGAAATAATACTGTTTATGTCACTGCTTAGCCTGGATCAGAGTAAAGTTTACCAAGGCTACAGCATATTGTTTGTTGAGATATTTTGTTAAATTAAAACCCAAAAAGCTTTCTGGATGTTTGAAGACAAAACATTCAGAATCAGAATATAAACCAATTAATTTTTGGAAGAGAAATGTCTTGAAATGAACTGCCAAATGAGTTATCTTAAAATGTTTATTGGTTGAAAAAACTCACTTATAAACATTTTACATTTAATTGCTTTTCAAATAGTTGTCAGAAAGAAACCATTTTGGTAATAATAAAATCCAAAGTAAGAAATTGGTGTGTGGATCTGTTCTAACTATAACAGTCAATATGAAATTCCAAATATAGGAAAAAAATATGGTGAAAAACATCATTATTATCTTTAATTTATATGTTTTTAAACCATTATAGATATTTGTTATCTGTATCTATCTTTACATATAACTTCTTGATGTAGTTTTGTATTATTTCAGGGATTAAAAACAAATAAAATTTAAATTTAAAATTACTCTGCTTCTGTGTATATATTTTGGTCAGAACCTGTAGCTTTGTGTATATATATCAACATTAACTTTATTGCCACTATAATCTAACTCCAAAGCCTTGTTTTATCATGGAAGTGTTCTTAGAGGCACTGCCAGTAAAATGGCTGGGGACAGGAACAGGTTATGATTTTATCAGCATAGAGAACTTCTAAAGGAAGAAACTCCCACTATCAGTGAAGGACAGTACTTTCTCTGCCTAAAGCACTAAGAAGCTAAGTTGTATGCCCAGGGTTATACAATCACTACATGTCAAGGTTGAGACTTGAACCCTGGTGTCTTCCTAAGGTCATTTTTTTGAGGGAGGAAGGCAATTCATTTGGGGCTAAGTGACTTGCCCAAGGTCACACAGCTAGTGTGTCAAGTGTCTGGTGTTGGATTTGAACTCAGGTCCTCCTGACTCCAGGGCCAGTGCTCTATTCACTGTGCCACCTAGCTGCCTCCCTAAGGTCATTTCTTAAACAATCATAGGAATATCCAGAAGGGACCTTAGAGTCTATCAAATCCAACTGTTGTTGTTTTACAGATAGGGAAACTGATATTAAAAGAGGTTAACTGACTTGCCCAAAGCTGCATAATTAATAATCTGAGACAGGACTTGAACTCAAGTGTACCTGGTTCCATGCCCACCACTTTACCCAGAGTGCTACCTTCCAAGCTGCAAAGGCTTCAAACATAAGCCCAGGGAAAGATTCCATATTTGTCCTTTGAAGATCAAGTCAGCAAAGTTTGGAGAGGCTAATCACCAAAAAACAAACTTCCTGGTTGTTGGCATTGTTACTGTTGTTGTTGTAACTTGATACAGCTAAGATTTAGTACATCATACAATGATTTACTACAATGAGCATAAATGGGTGGAGTACTCACAGCAATGAAATGGTTGTTACTGTTGTTTTTTTTTTAAAGAAAACAAGTATTATTATTACTATTATTCATTGTACCTCTGACTTTATTGGTAGAAAAAACTTGCTCTAAAGCAGCTAGGTGGTACAGTGGATAAAGCACTGGCCCTGGAGTCAGAAGGTCCTGAGTTCAAATCTAGTCACATACACTTACTAATTGTGTGACCCTGGGCAAGTAATTTAACCTCAAGTGCCTCAAAAAAAAAAAAAAGGAAAAATAAAAGAACTCCCTCCACCAAATGAAGAGCAGCAACTACTCCAAAACTGAGCAGTAAATTGATTTTTCCAGAATCAAAAGTCCATGTGTGTCAGAAGCAAGGCTTAAACACAGGTTTTCCTGACCTCAGTACCATGTCTCTAAACATTCTACCACACTCTCATATATTATATTAATATAATTTGAGCAGCCTGGGTAGTTCAGCATTTTTATTGGCTATCAATGCTGTTTGGGTAGGAAAATACTGGCTTAGAGAATTCTACAAGTCATTAGCAGGCAGGTTTCTGCACTGTTTGGTAGAGAAAGCAGTACTCATGTTAGGTCCAAGAACAGTTAGAAAAATGCACAGGTTGTCCAGCTTCCAGGTGATGGGACCACAAAAAGGTGTCTAAGTAGAAACAAAGCAAGCACTGAATTCATTATATAACAGTAGTATGAATCCTGCAAATGCTCATATCAGCTACAGAGCTAAGTCAAGTAGTTTATAGAATTATACCAAGTCAAAAGAGACTGACAAATTATTCATGACTATTCTAGAGGTTCTCTTCTAGAATATTTCCTGGAAAAATGGAAACATAATTGATGGCAATATCTCATACCCTTACTCTTAGAAACCAATTGTTTCTTTTTATTCTTTATAAATGCCACCCCTCAGCTCTAAGAAAAGTTGCAAAAGCTGCAGAGGACATTGGGAATTGAGAACTTACAGACACATTTGATAAAAAAAAAAGTAGATGTTAAATGAACAAAACAACGCAAGACAGTCTATACTGATGACCTGGAGATTGAGGAGTTAGTGGAATATATGTAGCTTTGTGACTAATTCTTACAAGATGACAGGCTGGATGGAGGACATACAAGAAGGCTCAAAGCTTTGTGGCTTCATTTCAGCTGCGTCTATTGAATACTGATCAATGGGATGATGCCTGTAAAGATTGGAGAAGAAATATTTAACTTTAAGGTGCTGCCTACAAGCATCTGTGCATCAACACAGTGAATGAAATGTTCACAATGAAACATGAGCAGGTAGGTGCAAATGCAGAGGATAATGGGAAAACTCTTTGGTAAAGCTGTATGACAAATGAAGAGTTCTCCTCAAGGTCAAAGAAAAGAATGGATGGACTAGAGACAGTCTATCATGTGAAAAGGCACCTAGTAGATAACATATTAAGGATGATGGACCGTAGATTGTCTGACCCACTAACACACTGGATCCCGTGGGATAATAAATGATTTAGAGAGAGGCAAAGGACTCAATCAGATGAATCAGTGGTTTGACTATTTGGGCAAGGAAAGAAGTAGGAGAATGAGATGACTAATCCTGGTGTTGAGCGGATCTTACAAGATGAAAACCAATGAGAAATTTGGAAATAAGAATACAATACATAGTAAATCCATACTATACAATATATACAGTGAGGATGAACTTAATAATGGATAATGATAACTACTTAATAATGGGAAAAAGTCCTTTAAGAGTAGTGTCTTATTTCTAGTCACAAGCAGAGGCAAGATGACCAGCTATCAGGGATTTGCAGAAAGAATTCCTTCAAAAGGTGGGAAGCTAGACTAAATACACTCTAACCTATCTTTCAACTCTGGATAAGACCCTATAATTCTGGGCCAAAAAGTTTTAGGTTTTACCCCAAAAAACTGATACTCCAGTAAATGAAAATAACAAACTGAAAGGCAATATAAGCAGACAAACCTGAATTTGGATTTGTTAAAGTTCTTGAAATCTCCAGTGCAAAAGGATAGGATTTTTACTATGCTTCACTGTTAGAGTGATAATAGCCTTTGTAGGTTGGCAATGGAAAGGAAAGCTATGGGAAAACAGTTATTTTTTTCCCTACCATTATGGTAAGTAGCATATCAATTACTCTTCTCAAATGTCTTTGAATATGCAACTAAACTTCAAGCAAGATGCAGGGCTGGTGTCTTGGAATGCTTTAGGGTCAGACTGTGAAATACCAAATAAAATCTTGGTATTCATACCTGAAAGAATCTCTTTGTAGCCAGAGATACAGTTTCCACTAAGGAAACTGCTCTGACTACATGTTGCTGACCCACACAGTGTATCAAAATATTTCATAATACACAGAAAGTAGTGGGAGTGGTGTTTCTTTTTTGTTATTGTTTTGTTTTTCTCCTTGGTTAATGCAAGTCATAACTAATACAGTTTTTCTCCTTAAGAAAACATCTTGTCCTAAAAAAATTTTTAAAGATTTTTCTTTTAAAAGATATTTCTTATTTTACTGAGCTGTTCCTCAGCATCTTAAAGCTTATCTAGTCAAACTGGAAGATCCCTATTTAGCAAATGAGTAGGAGGAGGAGGGAGGAAATAAGTATTTAAGTGCCTACTATTTGCCAAACACTTTACAGATATCTAATTTGATCTTCATAATACCTACTGTGAGATAGGCGTTAGTATTATACACATTTTACAGTTGAGAAAATAGGCAGATAGAAGTTAAGTGACTTGCCTCAGGGTCACACAGCTAGTAAGTACCTGATGGTGGATTTGAACTTGGGTTTTTCTGACTTGTGGCCCAACACTGTAGCCACTAGGCTATCCTTTCATAGAAAGGGGATGTAGTGCAATTAAGAGATTAATGCATTATGAAGGACATGATTTCAGTCACTAACTTTCTGTGACCTTAATCAAGTCACTTAGATTCTTTGTATCTCAATTTACCCTATCAGAAAATTCAGGGAAGCAGCATGTAATCTAGAGTAAAAAGATACAGGAATTGTCGAGAAGATCAAATGGAATAATGTATAAGAAGCCAAGGCACACTTGTATGAACTAATGGAGAGCAAAGTAAATAGAACCAGGAACACGATGTATACAATAACAAGACAAACAACTGAAAAGACCTAAGAACTCTGATCAATACAATGACCAAGCAGGATTCCAGCAAACAGATGATGAAGCATGCTGCCCACCTCCTGACACAGAGGGGATGGGTTCCAGGTGCAGAGTGGGACATACATTTTTCTGGACACAGACAATGTAGAAATTTGTTTTGCTTGACTATGTTTGTTGCTTAACTACATATGTTACAAGGTTTGTGGTTTTCTTTTTTTTTTTTCAAATGGAAGGAAGGTAGAAGGGAAAGCAAATAAATGCCTGTTAATTAGAAAAATTAAGAATGAAAAATACATAAAATGCATGAGAAAATGCCATGAAAAGTATAAAGGAGATATTTTTAAAATGAGGCTGAAAATGAGGATAACAACGGTAAAGCAGCAGGAGCAGCAGGCCACCTCTGTTTACAAACAGCAGTGTGGTCTGATCACCAGGGATCACAAAAATGTGTTTGCAGGCAAGTGCTTATAGCTCAGAGGGAAAGGAATGGAGACACCATCTTGGATGGATTAGTTATGCTTCAGACCATTTGTTCAAAAATGAGCTAGTGTTTGGTATATTCTGGTCTTCGATTTTTCAAGATTCTCAAGAACTTAGGTAACAGGCTTTCTCCCACATAACATACATTAGAACTGTGGTTTTCCAGTCAAATTTTCACCAACGAAATGGACCAAAACTGTCTTCTGTTCTAAATGGATGATATCCATTAATGTTCCCCAAATGGATAACTGTGGTATAGAAAGAGCACTGAATTAAGAGTCAGACAATCAGGGTTCAAATACCAGTTCTGACACTTTTTAGTTCCATGAATTTAAGAGAGGCATCATGGGAGGATGGACAGGGCACAGGGCTTAGAGTCAGGAAGACTCGAGTTCAGATTCCACCTCAGATGCTTATTAGATGTCACTTAACATTTCTGTGCATCAGTTTCTTCATTTACAAAATGAAAGGGTAGAATTTGATGGCTTCTAACACTCTTTCCAGATCTAAATATATATATATTACTGGCCTTCAGTTTCTTTATTTAAAAGTCTGGGAATAAAAATGCTTTCAGAAGCACAACAGAAATGGCAGGCCAAATAATAATACATTTCTATAATGTATTATGGTTTACAAATGTTATTATCTTGGGGATATATTTTATATGAACCTAAAATTTATATGACTTAAGAAATAAAACCAGGGGGAAAAGGTTTGACAATAACTAGATGGCTAAAGGAATAACCAAGGATTAATATCTGCCATTCTACCTACTGCCTATGCAAGATTTTATGAAACCAGCCAATGAGCTTCTATGCATATATTAGAAGGATAGCAAATATGTTTTCCTCTTTTTTCTCCTTTTGGGTCTGGATCTGTGATTTTATCTGTATAGGGAAACTGTCAACAGACAAGAGAAGTATGTAGTATCCAGAAAGGCTGAATTCTATCTGATTTTTTTGTCATTCAGGGACAAAAAGAAAAAAGAAAGAGAACCATCACCACCATCACCACCAAATAGGATACAGATACATCAGTAACTATGGGGATGTACTCCCTTAATCAGTTGCCTGGGGGCACTGAAAAATTAGGTGATTTAACAATAACAATGATCACACAACAAGTGTATATCACAGACAGGATGAGTATTCTTGACTCAGGATGGCCCTCTTCCATCTTTCTGTCAGTCTGTCTGTTTCACTATCTCTTTTACCCATATAGGGAGTTCCTGCTGAAAAACTCTCTCTACCAATGCAGTCTTGCATGCTTTTTTTTTCCTTTAAAGGTCATTTTTAACTTAGGATTGAGATATGGTTTTGGTAAACACAAATTAAACTTCATGATAGTCCATCTGGGTTCATATTTAGTAATTTTGTTAAACATAGGATTAGAAAAAAAGTATTCTCTAATATTAGAGCTTCTGATAAGTACCGACCTTCAAGAGAGGATGGACAGCTGCTTATTGAGTATGACGTATGGTCAAACAAGCAGAATAATAGTAAAGTACTTAGCACAGTTCCTGGCAAATAATGAGGAACAGAAATGTTAATGATGATGAAGATGATGGTGGTGATGATGATGACAACAATTACAATAATATAGAAAGGAATCTTATTCACACATGGTCAGGACTACATGGCCTCAAACATTCCCTCCAGTATGGAGAGGCTGTGATTCTTAAATCTAAATAAGGTCACTAGAAATCTAAGCCTACTCATTTCTCAGTTTCAATTCTTGGTTAAGGCCAGGGTAATGAGCAGTTCTCCCCAGAGAGAGTCTTTAAAAGCCAAAGGAAATCTAGCAAACAGAGTCACATCATCGTTCCCACATGGAACTGTGGCCAACAGTAGGGAATTATTTTGCCAACCTCTCAGGGGAAAAAAAGGCAAATTGAATGCCAGGGTTCCCTATCTGACACAGGTATTTAAAGAGTTGGCTAGACTGGTATTATTTGAAATTATAAAAGACCCTAGATGAAAGTGTTACCACATTTGAAGAAAGTTCTTAATTTTAATTCCATTACTTAATTTCATTCCCTAGGCCATTTGCTCCAAACTTTGTTGTCTGGTATCTCCATGGGCAATAGATCAAAATCAAGGTCCTTAAAGTTCTAGGTGCTCCCAATAGTAATTGTCTAACTGAAATAGTCTACTTACAGATAAAAATACAGGAATTTGGGGAAGGCATATGTTCATTCTTGAGGCTTGAGAGTCATTGTGACTACTTCTATTAGGAAGAAAGCATGGCACAGTAGAAAGCAGTTTAAAAGTCAGAAGTTCTGGGTTCTAGTTTGGATTATATCTTGAAGTATCTTTGTGACCCTACATAAGTCACTTTCACTCTCATGATTCCTTACTTATCCAGAAAATGGAGATAATAATAGCATGTTGATTTAAACTATAGGTCACATTTCCTTCCCCTATCTCTTCAAATCTCACATAAATCCTAAGTGGAACCATAAATAATGCTATTTTTTTTGTATATACTCACAAATATGACTCTCTTTCAACCTCTTTTCTATCTTCTTTAAATGAGATCTCATTTTAGGAGTATATTCTTTATCTCCCCTATGTTACTGAAGGTCCCTAAAAGGCCAAGTATAGGGACCAAAAGAAAGATCTTCCATAATATTCTTGTGGACAAGGTAAATATAAACAGAATGACAGTATGGGTTGGGTCATTAGACCACTATACCCAAAGACTGCTTATTAATAAATTGATGTCAACCTAAAGGTCTCTAGTGGCAGACAACAACAGAGACACAGAGAGAATTCTATCCTTCTCAATATTTGTATGACTGGCTTCAAACAAATCACAAGTCAGGCTTAACAAAAGTACAGCTGATGCAACCACTCTCATTTATGTAGCATTATCCAAAGCACTTTGCAGATCTTGAGCTTTACAAATATCCCATGATGTAGATAATGCAAATATTCCCATTTTACAGATGAGGAAACAAGTTCTGAAGTAGAACCTCACAACTATCCCATGAGGTAAATAAGGCAAATATCAGCCCCATTTTATAGATGAGGAAACTGAAGCTCAGAGAGGTAACAATGGCTGGCTGATGGTAGAATTCTGACCCAGGTATTTTGATTCCTCTTTCAGCATTTTTAGCATGAAATCATCATGCATGAAGCTGGAAGGATGGTGAAAGCTAGATGACATAGCAGGATTAAAAACTATGTCAGAAGGCTAGAAAAGTGGGCCCAAAGCAAAAAATAAAATCAAATTAACAGGAAAAATATATAAGTTCATAAATGTAAATTCATATTAGTTCATATGAAAAATACCTAGGGGATTTTTGTTGACTCAGCATCAACCATGAAACAGTGATTGCTGAAGAAGGAATGAAATCTTATTTACAAAACTGTCCTGTGTTTCAAGGTAGAGTCCAAATCAAAGAAGGCAAATGTTCTGCTGGAATCCATCCTTACTAGAACATATCTAGAATATGGTATTTAGGCCTGAATACCATATTGGAGTAGGAAACTGCCAAACTAGAGAAAATTCAGATGACAGAAAACATGTCATGTGAGGAGTGGTAGATTTTACTGTGATGGTGTAGGCTGACTAAGAGAAGGCTTAGTTTGTCCGTTTTGGGGGGGGGGGCGGGCGGGGGGAAGGGAATCTAGCTATCTATCATTCAATATTTAGAGGGCTATCATTCAGAAAAAGACAGACTTACTTTGTGCAACTCCAGGGAGTAGAACTAGGGACCGGAATGGACAAGGGAGTGGTAGCTAAAGGGAAGCAGGTTTTTGGATTAATATAAGGAAGTACTTTCTAATCATTAAAATTAATTTTTTTTTGTTTTTGCTTTTTTTGGAGGGCAATTGGGGTTAAGTGACTTGCTCCAAGTCACATGGCTAGCATGTTAAGTGTCTGAGATCACATTTGAACTCAGGTCCTCCTGACGCCAGGGCTGGTGCTCTATTCACTGCACCACATAGCCGCCCCCTAATCATTAAAATTATTGAAAAATACAGTGGCCTTCCTGGAAAATTATTGAATTCTCACTGTTTCAAAGTAGAGGCTGTATTACCATGTGTCTTTCCTGGGACAGTGGGCATTCCTATGTGGGATGGGAGATTAAACTAGATGACCCCAGAAACTCTTGTCAGCTCTGAGGCTTTAAGACCACATCTATGAAAGCATTTTGAAAAGTATAAACTCTCATCCCCATAAAACTGCTGTTGTATTTCAACTCTGACTTGTTTACTGCCCCTCTGACTAGAAATACATGAATAAATATTTTACCTAAGGTGTTTCACTTCTCATTTTAATGCTTACAATTCCCTCCTTCATGCTTAACCAGAGCAGTTAGGCAGGAACAAGATTTAGATATTTGTAAATGAAAGCTCATTTATTAAGGACTTAACTATAAGCATATCACTGGGATTACAAAAGGAGGCAATCCCTGGACTCAAGGTACTCATATTCTAATAGCAAGAATCAACATGGATAGTATGTTTCAGTCACAAGTCAGGTAGAAGAACTCAGTGGTCTTTGGCTTCAGCTGGAAAGCAAATGGCAATGTATTTTCTATAGCATTATTCCTATTCATTAGACCATATCCACTGAACCATTTGACAGTGTCTCTGTCCATTGGCAAGCTCATCCTATGGATTCAATTATATTACTTTCATACAGATGGCTTTCACATAATATAAAACTGCGATCTCTCCCCTTAACTACAATTCCGTTTTTCCAACTACCTAGTAAATATCTCTATCTAAATGTAATACAAAGACTTCAAATTCAACATGTTCCAAATTAAACTCTTCATTTTCCCTCCAAAACTTAGCCCATCTCCTAAATTCCCTCTTTCCAGTGATGGAGCCACCATCACAAATCAGGCAGTAAAAAGTAGTTCTGGCTGGACCCACATACTCTTATCTACCATGGATAGCCTTTGAGGTTTTATTTTTTGTTCTTGCTGTTATTTTTTTTCCCCTTTTCTTTTAGCCCTTTAAATGGCAAATGAGCAATTTGGAGATAATTCAGTTTCTGTATAAAATACACACTCAATCTTGAACTCCTAAAAACTGTCAAAATGTTTGAATGTAAAAGGATTATCTGGGATTCATTTCATGAGACATTTGGGCTTATTTTCAGATGTTTCTCCTTACTGCAGAGCATTCGGGGCCCTTTCTCAACTAAACATTAAACCTCAGTTTTTAACATCTGAGGTGAATTTTGACAAATGCCCCTACAATAGGATCATGAATATATAATTGGAAGGGACCTTAGAGGCCATTCAATTCAACTCCCACTTTTTACACATGAGGAAACTGAGACTCAGAAAGGCTAGGTGACTTGCTAAAGGTCATAAAGCTAAGAAGTTTCTGAGGAAAGCTTTAAACAAACCCAGGTCATTCCAAAATAGAAGTTCTGAGTCCTATATACTATGCCATTTCAACTATTTTGGTGGGGGTGAGAGGATGAAAAGCTCCAACAACTTTCAAGTATTGAAAAAAAAATCATCTTTTTAGTTTCTATCCCCAAAACCTAAAGTCATAACATGATTATGAAATGAGATGTGACTTAAAGATGAAAAAAACACAACCCTGTTCAAGCTGATCACTGGGTAATCAGGAAACAAAAGCATGCTTTGAATATGTCTAGATGGGTCAAAGAAGTAAATCATTGAACTGAGCAATAGTTTATGGATCTGATTTCTGTCCAAAGTCAATTAAAATCATTCAAATTCCTAGGAGGGAAGTGGAAAATTGGGAAAGAATCTTTACAACCTATGACACTGATAAAGGACTCATTTCTAAAATATACAGAGAATTGAGTCAAATCTATAAGAATACAAGTCATTCCTCAATTGATAAATGGTCAAAGGATATGAACAGGCATTTTACAGAGGAAGAAATTTAAGATATTTATAAGCATATGAAAAAAATGCTCTAAATCACTATTTATTAGAGAAATGCAAATCAAAACAACTCTGAGGTAACACATCTCACCAGTCAGAGTGGCTGAGATGACAAAACAGGAAAATGACAAATGCTGGAGAGGATGTGGACAAATTGGAACACTAATGCATTGCTGGTGGAGTTGTGAACTGATCCAACCATTCTGAAAAGCAATCTGGAATTATGCCCAAAGGGCTATAAATAATTTCATACCCTTTGACCCAGCAATACCACTTCTAGGGTGGTATCCCAAAGAGATCATAGAAGCGGGAAAAAGACCCATATGTACAAAAATATTTATAGCAGCTCTTTTTGTGGTCGCAAAGAATTGGAAATTAAGGGGGTGCCCATCAATTGGGGAATGGCTGAACAAGTTGTGGTATATGCATATAGGCATATGTGGTATATGCCCAATACTATTGGGCAATAAGAAATGAGGAGCAGATGGACTTCATATTTACATGGAGAGGCTTATACGAACTGATGCTGAGTGAGAAGAGTAGAGCCAGGAGGAATTTGTACACAATTACAGACACAACGTATCTGTGATGACAACTTTGATAAACTGGACTCTTCTCAGCAATCCACAGTCATAAGTCAACCCCAAAAGACTCATGATGGAGAGAGATGTTTATATCCAGAGAAAGAACTGAGATTGAACCCAGACTGAAGCAAACTACCTGCCCTTTTTCGTTTTCTTGTTTGGTTTTGTTTCCTCTTTCCCATTCTTCATTCCATCTGATACAATCCTTCTTTATAACCTGACTAATGCCTAATGTGAAAGTATTTGCAGATACTATACTTGATTGTATGCCGCCATGGGGGAGAGAGGGTGGGAGGGGGCAGGGAGAGAAAATGCGAAAACTCAAGGAATTGTGGTAATGAATCTTGTAAACTGAAAGTAAACAAATTAATAAAGACCAAAAAGAAAAGAATAAAAAAAAATTCAAATCCCATTCTTTCTTTTTTCCTCAGTAACAAATCAGATTTTTTTTTCTGCCTGAGCTAATCACCTAGTCACCTTCCAACTCACTCTGCTCTGTCTGCCTCTGAACAACCTTAATTTAGTCTTTCCAAAAAACATTTGCTTCAGATGACATTAGAAAACCCCATTATACAACTCCTTGATATATCATACGTTTCATGATAATAGAACTCACCCTGTATGCCACTTTGACAATGATGCACAGGAAGGGAGAGGAGGATTACAGACTCACAGGATCACAGATCTAGGGTTGGAAGGGTCCTCAGAGACTATCTATTCCAACCACATTTTGTGGCTAAATTTGATAACCAAGGGGATTAATGACTTTCCCAAGGTCAAACAAAGTTGGGTAAGTCACGCCATGCCATTTCCTGGGTGTCAGTTTCCAAATGTGTCGATCAAGGGGTTGACAATATCTCCAATCTATAACTAGGAAGAGACTTCAGATATCCACTCAACCAATTCCTTATTTTACAGCCAAGGCTTGGGAGATCAAGTCACTTGCCCAAAGTTAAAAAGGTACTTGTGTCAGAAGTGTTCATCAAACTCAAGTCACTCTAACTCTAGACCTGGGACTTTACCATTCTGGTTTGACCAGATCTCCTCAGATGGCTCTAGCTGTAATATGATTTACATTGTCCCCAAATGTCTTGAACATTCTAGCCTCTGTGTGTCTTTACACCAGTCTACAGACTAGAATGCTCTCTCTGTCACAATAGTGAACACCTTTCAACATAAAACTCAATTTTCAGACTCTTCTGCAAAGTCATTTTTAATGACTTTTAATCACTACAATGTTTCCTCCATCCTTTGGACTGTAACAATTATAGTCCATCCAACTCAAGCAACAATGAATCACTACCTCTACTCCCTTATATCTGTATAAAATTTTATAGTCACAAAGTACTTTTCACAATCATTATCTCCTTTGATCCTTACAACAATGGTCTTAGGGAGGTTGGACTGTAGGCTCTGTTTAAAAGATGAGAAAACTTAGGATCAGATCAGTGAAAGGACATAGTCAGTAAAAAGGTGGTGGTTTAAACCCAGGTCTTCCAACTCCAAGTCTAGTCCTTTTGGAAATTGTAAAAAAATCCTTTCTATATTTATTCTTTATTCTCCTTACTATGTATTGTTATTTAATTTCTCCTGTATTAAAATCCAGCTTCACTATAAACTCTTTAAGAGAGGGATAGGGTCTTATAAATCTTTATACATACCACCATGCCACACAAAGTACTTTACAACTAGTAGGCATTCAATAATTATCAATGGATCAGATCTTATTTGTTTTGCCAAAGTTTGACCCAAATTTGGATCAAATGAGATAACGCTTGTAAAATATTTACATAGTGCTTAGTAAATGGTAGGTGTTTAACAAACTTGTTCTGTCCCTCTCTCCCCATCAAATGTCCCCATGAAATTGATTACTTAGAACTCAAAGAAGGTAGGAAGGGCTACTACTAGTTTGTATATTTTATCAGCAGAAATATATCTACAAATACTTTTTTTTAAGCCTTTCACTTTGGTTTTTATTTTAAAATCTAAGTCATTTCTTGCACCATTTTTATTTGTAATCATACAAGTTATTCCACTATTCCACAAAAAGAAAACAATTGTGGCATATACCCTTTTATCCTAAGGTTTAATTTATTAAAGCACAGATTAGAAGATGTCTTTCCTCAGTCCACTTTTCTTCTTCATTCCACCAAATACGTACATTATCTGTGATCTGGTAATATTTCAGATGATTATCAGTTGGCCTTAAAGCAAGTACTTCTGAAGTATCTCTATATCTTTAACATGTATCTCAGTGTGGTACAAGTGGAAAGAACAGCAGATCAGCAGTGAGGAGTTTTAATTTCCATTTTATTACTTTCTTGGGGAAGTTCACTTCTCCTTTCTGAGTTTTGGTTTCCTCATCTGCAAATTGGGAATACTTCCACCTTCTCTGACTACCTCACAGGGATCAAATGAGGCCATATGTGTGAATGAGATTTGTAACTATACAGCACTATAGATATGTAGGGGAAGTCAGGTAATGCATAGCCTTGAAATGGTTACTTTCTGCTATAACTTTCTCTAGTTACAAACAAAGGATGCTCATGGGATTCCTTGAAATAAAAATGAGAAACAAATAACCATTCTAATGAACTGACAGATTTACCAAGGCCTTATTTAAATGCTTCATCTTCAAGCTCTGAAGAACCTATTGCTCCCAAGGAAAGAAATGTTACAGCCTTCCCAGGGCATTGGATATCATTCTTCAACACTGTTCTTATGGAAGCATAAGGAAACAGGAAAGCTCTCTGAATTGAAGGGCATGTGGATAAGTATGATGTCATCAGAAATGGCATCAAGAATGGAATCTATTTTGCCCGTATCTCCCTCTTATTTCTCAAATAAAGATTTGCTAGTATGATAAGAGAAAATGAAAAAAAAAAATCCTCTATCAATTTTAGGAAACCACTCTTAAATAAAAAGGGCTCTTATTCAAGGAAGTAGAATCCCATTCTTAGATGGGATTCTACCAAGCAAAATTTTAAGAGCTGAGGAGTATATAGTATGTGTGTATGTTCAATCTCTAATTTCCAATAAATTGTCATAGATCAATTTCACTAGTGCTTTTTGTTTCCTGTTACACACACACACACACACACACACACACACTCAAACCCTTTCCTCCCCCCAAGCCCCCCACAGCACATCTCTTTTGTCTTAATTGTACATCAAAGGTCTAGCCTCAATAGATCAGTTAGGAAAGTTTCTGCTAGTAGTACGTTGGAATCTTGCAAATGCAGTTCTACAATTTCAGTGTCTTCTAGGGGGAAAAAAAGGCTAAGTTTATACCGGGGAGGCTCTCCAAAGATCAAGGTATTATTGCCATCTGCCTTGCACTGTTGATGGGGCTGCTACCCTTGAAGTCTGCCTGAATAACTGGAGCTGATATAAGTTATAATACAGATGGATTTTCTCAAATAATCAGAGCTCAACTTTTCAGAATTAATAATAACAGAGAGTGTTTTCTGTATTTCTAACTGCAAATTCACAAATTCATAGCTGTGAGGTTAAATAGTTTGTCTTTTTGTTTTGCTTGCTTGGGCCTTGAGGCTTAAAAAAAGGCAATAAATTCAGGATTAGATCATAGAATACAGATCATAGAATTTTAGAATTGGAATGGACTTTATAAAGATCACTCAACCCCCTCATCAGATTCTTTCCCAAATAGTTTGGCAGGAAATTTTAACTTTCTTAAAATTGTGGTGGCCTGTTTGATGTCATTGGAGCTAAATTCAGACAAAAACAGACCCTAAACACATCAAAGATATTATTCTGTTTTCAAGAACTGAAGGAAAAATGAAGGCTGTTATGCTCAGGGAGAAGGCCAATGCAGTTGGTTAGGAAAGAGGCCCAATTTTTAGGATCAATGCAAAGGTTTAGAAGGAGGGATGGAGGTGGACAAAATCAATGTCAGGAAGCAAAATAAAGTAACTCTCCTCCCAGGCTTCCTTTCGAATTGAGGAATTAAGGGTTATAAATGGTAAAAATGTCAATTATAGCCTATATAGAAACTGCAGATTCTCAGGGAGTGTCAAAGAAAAGGAATAGACCCCACACCATGTCTTGCTAACTGAGTTCAGAAAGGCTGATAAATCAAGATGTCCATCTGACTTTAAACAAGAATGACTTCAAACTAATATCATCAGCTGATTTGACACCCTTGAAGGGGTTAGCTGTCAATTCTCCCTGGCTGTCTTTCTTAGCCCCTTTTCCTTGGGCTTCTCTGGTTTTCTCTCAGTAACCATGCTCTGAGCCACTGGAGAAACTGTCAGTGCCATCAACATTATTAATCTTCAGTGGTCATGTCAATGACAGTCACCACTCACAGAAGTCCTCCTTTCTTTCCTTTCCTCCCCACCCCTTTCCTACTAAAAATGAATTAAAATAATAGGACATTAGGACTTGAGTAGATAAGCTAAGTCTGGGAAAATAAACTGATTGTTACAATTTTTAAAAAGACAAAAAGCTTTCTTATCTGCTATAGAACTAAGTTTGTTCCAAGTAGGAAGAAACCTATTCTTTTTGGTGTAGATTCAACAGAATGAATTTATATGGTTTTCTAGAAGGCAAGTCTTCAGTTAAATCATAATGGAAACAGTTCCAGCTTAGAAAAATTAGTTCTAAGAGTCTTATATAAAAGACTTCTGACCACTCAACTGAAACAAAATTTCAGAATGTACCCACAAAGTGGTTTTACATTTCAGATTTGATGAACCACCTGTGGCTATGGGACAGAGTATACCTAACATGCATCCTGGGGGATAGAACACATGATACTGACCATCTTAATAATGCATTCTAACCATGTGAAATAACCAGTTCTAACCTGGTGTGTGTTATAGTGGTGAGCTGGAAAAGGGACCCTGATCTTGTCTATCAAAGAAAAGAAAACAAACAGAAAAGAAAAACTTGTCAAGGTTCATGTTGCTAATAATTTGAGATATCCATCATCGGAGGTGATACATTGGACACATAACATACATAGTCCCAGAATAACTGACCTATGCCTACTCAGTGCTTAAACATGATATTTGCTAGCCACTCTACACATAGGATATAATTTCTTGGGGAAAGTACACTGACCCAAGACTGTGAATTTGGCATTTGGTGGAAGCACTGATTCTTTTCCTTAAGGATAAAAGATAAATAGAGATAAACTGGTAGATGGCACAGTGATATGAATCCATAATTCATTGGAGACAATAAGAATACACTTCTCTGTGCATCAAGAGGTAATGATGTACACAGCAGCGGGTCTTCCTGGACTCTCAGTAAACTTAACAAATATGAATAAAAGGCCTACTATATAGACAATGTATTCCATGAGGTGTTGGGGAAAACATAAAAATGAATTAAGATCTATAACCACCTTCATGGAGTTTAAAATCAAGTAGAAGGAATCAAATAAAAGGATAAAATTAGAGTTCTGCAAGGAATCAAAATGACAGGACAATTTTTATAAAGCAACCTACCGAACTCTTCTTGCAGGATGGACATTTTCTCTGAGGACACCCAATTCTTGACCCAATACATGGAGCTCGGCCAATTCCTTCTGGCTCAACCATACTGAGCTTGTCTTTGACCTTAAACATGAGGTACAACATGATTAGGTTCTGAAGTCTAAAATTACAAATATTTGGTAACAATGTGCCACCCAACTTTTAAAAACACACATACTTTACCCAGTTGGCAAAATCTACAGCCTTGCTTTCCCATTCTGATATATTCATGGCCCTTGGGATTAGCCATGACATTAATGCACACAAAGAGGTAAAGGGCTTTAGAGATCATTTGGTACCAACCCTTCATTTTAAAAATAAGGAAACTGACATCCAAAGGGTTAAAGTGACTTACCCAGGGTTACAACTTGAGGCTAAGCAGGGAATAAAATTCATGCTGCCAACTCCTTAAATCCAACAAATTCAGTTCTGTATATCTTTAGTATAGAGCTCTATATTTTTTTCCCAGTATTCTATGATCAATATTTACTTAGGTGTTGAAGCTGTTTTACATTCATAAGGATCCTCTCTATCATTCATTCCTTGAGGTTTATTTTAAGGAAATGTAATGCTTTCTTCTTATAGAAGTTTGCCATTTGAAACCTCTGTCTTCATTAGCATATTCTACATGTAACATCAGCTGTGAAAAGTTGAGAAACCATCACTCTCTGTATCCAAGATTTTAGATATTTTAGGATTGCACAGGGATTTTACTTTCATTTAGGCCATGACCTCCATTCATCTAAACTGAGCAAGAGGCAACTATTGATAAAGTCTCTGGGCACAGGACTGGGAGATCCAACCTGTGGAATTCAGACCTTCCCCTCAGACTTCATGATGACTTAGGATAGATCACACTTTTCTCATAGGTAGAAATTTACTTGGCATATAGATTTCAATCACCAATTCAAAGAATCTTAGGACTTGAAGGTACATTACAGGTCACCCAGTCTAACCTTTCATCTCATCCCACAAATGTCTAAAGCATTCAAGATAGGTGGTCATCTAGCCTCTCCTCAAGCACTTCCAATGTTGGGGAGCTCAGTACTTATGACAGGACCTCATTCCCATTCTGGACATCTCTGAAGATGATTTTTCATGATCTAATGAAATTCATCTTCCTGTAACTTCTCCCCAGTGGTATTTATTCTTAGTAAGCCTGACAAAGGGGTTCAGAAATTTTTTTACCCATGCATCCCTCCTCACCTCACATCTTCTACCCTACCAGACCCTCATATAACCTCCTCAGAAACACATAAGCAAAAACTTTACAGGCATTTATGCTCCTTGACAACATTAGGTTACTCTTGCCTATGTATCCTTTTCTCAGATACACCTCACCACCATCTTTTCCTTGCTTTGTTCTGTTTCCCTCATTTGAATGTAAGCTCTCTCAAGGCAGGGACCTTACTGTTGTAAAATAACATCTAATATCTCTCCTTAAAGATTGTAGTGGGATCCATACCTATTAGGATCTTAACCACTGCTCTTAACTGATCTATTACTGCTGACTGAAATCATGATACAAGACTGAATTTGGGAAAAGTACACTATAGTTATGATTACTAAAAAGAAGACTTAAGGTATGGAAAGCACTGGGATATGGGTGCTATTTTTATCCTCATTTTACAGATCAGGAAACTAAAGATGAGAAAGTTTAAGTGACTTGCTCACCTGAGGCAAGATTTGAATTCAAGACTTCCTGATTACAAATACAGTACTCTATTCACTATGCCACTTAGCTGCCTATGGACGTGTGCATGTATATGTGTATGTATATGTATATGTATATTTGGAGGGGGAGAATGGGGAGAGCCAGACCTATAACTTCAGAACTCTTATGAAGAAATTCCCTCTACCAAAGCACATTGGCTTTGCAACTAACAGCTGTGTAGAGTTAACTGTGGTACTGATTTGATCAGGGGCACACAGTCAGTATCAGTAGGGACTTTAACCCAAGTCTTCCTTATTTTGAGACTGGTTTATATTTCTTAAGAGTCCTGATATGTCTGTAGTAGCAACTGGGGGCAAGGCTTGAATGGGATATGGCAGAGTTTTGTTTGTTGTGGTTGTTGGGGTTTTCTTGGGGGAGGAGATCTAGCCCAGATTTATTTGCAAGGTCATTGCTAACTCACGGTCCTAAAAATAGTACTTCACAGGGTGGAGAACGAATACATTAGCCTCCCTAAGGGATCTCTTTTTAAAGTTCCACCTCAGAATATCCAAGCCCTCCTTAGATGACTGTGACCCATTAGAGAAGTTAACACTAATGTAAGTTAGGCTATCCAACCTTCTCCTTTGCATTCATCTTCAAATGGAAGAAGTCTAAGCTGACAGCCAAGTTAGTAAAGCTTTACCAATTCACAATAACAAAAAGAGGCAAGGCTGGGACAACTGCCTGTCTGCCACACAGCAAGTGATACTGAGCAATAGCATTGTGATCTGATACCCTCACCTCAATTTGATACTTCATGTTCTTTTGTGATTCCTCAGGACCATTCCTGGCCTCTGAGGGTCTACAGGGTGACAGTCTCCTCCACACATTTATCTGAGAGCCCAACATATTATCTGAACAGCTGCTAGTGGAAGAAGGGATAGCGTCAAAACCAAATGGCCTCAAGTATCTCTTTTCAAGGTAGAGGAGAGGGACGAGGAAAATAGATCCTGGCAGGCATTATCTGTAGTTTATCAGAGCTTCTATACCCCAAGTCCTGCCACAGCTTGAACCCTGTCATTAACAATCTGATATTCCCTTCCATTCCTTCCCACCAGTCCCCATCTGCCTCTCTCTCAACAGGAACTGTTTCTACCCTAGAAACTGTCAGATGAGAGCAGGACATACCCAGGTGTGAGGTACAACCCAGCATGAATGAATGCCCTGGCAGAGAGCCCAGATCTTAGAGGCAAGGGAACCCAGAACAGGGCACAGAAGTCAGGGCTGGTGGAGCTAGGATTCCTCATGAGCCACAAAGCCTGGGTAGCTGTGGAGACCAAGTGACTTTTCTGAAGCAAGATCAGAAACCACTGCCACAGGACAACCAGCACTGAAAGGAGAAGTGGCAAAAAGTCAAGAGGAAAGAGAAACAAATAAGCACTATAAATGTGGGACACATGGGGAGGTGATGAGGAAGGCGAAGAACATGACCATGCCTTTTCTCAAATCATCATTCGAGTTCTTCTTCCTGTCTAAGGTAGCCATAGATAGAGTTTACATCCAAGCTGTCAGTCAAGAAGTGGCCAGTTCTTAAATGCTCATGATTAGCTCCCTTCCTCAATTAGAGAGAGATAAATCACAGCTCTTTCCCAAAGTGGATAGCGCAACACACCCATCAATTTCTCTGGCACCAAATATAAACAGCAAATGATGCTCTTGCAAAATTTCCAAGAAATATTATATTTTACGTATTTAATTTCATCTGCCAAAATGTTGGGGATGGGGGGGAGGGGAGTGAGGCTCCTTCTCCTCCCCCCTCTTAGCATCATGTAACATTTCTGAAATGCACCAGTTGCTTGACATTCAACCCGAAGTAGAAAATCTGTATCATCTAGCCCTACTTCACCCCAATCCCTCCCCCATTTTCAGTATTTAAGGCTTAATGAACTCTTGGCGGGCTCTGCCTTCCCAGAGCTAAATGTTCATGATTGCTATTTAATAGTGAGCTGTCCAATTCACACACATGCCAAGAATCCTTGTCGGTCATCAGAAATATGTATTTATTGATGGCTGATTAATCTATGGAGAGGTTTTCTGAGGGAATGCCATGCTCACTGAGAACCCACTAAGCTGTATACCTTGCCATTTAAAATCACCAGGGGAACTGCAGTAGGATGGAGAATTTAGTCCTAGCAGACTTCTTACTTCCCCCCTCCTCCTCAACCGTCCATTGATAATCTCCCAGTGGCTGCAAATGAACACAGGGAAGAGAGAACACTTGCAGCTTTAAACCTTTTGGTGCAAGAGACTCGCCGCAAATGAACATTCTGAGTAAACAAAACCCATCAGGCCCCGGCAAGGGTCCGAGGCCTGATTGGGCTAAAAACATCACGATGGAATCTGCAATTGGCAAAGTAATTGGTGTTATTACAGCTGATGGGAAATTTCTGATGCTGCCTGTGTGCTCCCCTTTTGAAATAATACTCAGACATTTAATTTGTTCAGTTCTCATCGGGCTGATTGCTCTTTTCTTCTGGAGCTTATCAGGAATGAAATGGATTGTCTCTGTGGGCTAAGATACTTTTTTTTTTAAGCTCCCTCCTTCCTCCCCACTGCCAGAGTTTCAAGATAGCAACAGGGATCTACCGGTCCTCATGATGTAATAATTGTGGATGGTTGCTCTGTATTTCTCAGGTTCAGCTGAAGGAAAAGGGTTCATGCTCCCCTTTGTAACAGAGAGATGAGTGACATTCAAGCCCAGAATGATGCTGGTACTTTGGCAAAGGCTACTGAAACTGGTAAGACCAAGAATAAGGCCCATGTGTGATGCCATGATACCGTACATTTTTGTTGTACGTGGCTATATAGAGGTAGAGGGAAGTACTGACAGGATTGATCCCTGGAACAAACACATCTCTATGAACAATTCCATTGCATTTGGCCAACCAATATTTATTGAGTGTCGACATTTGCCCCAGAAACTTTCTGGAAATTTCTGGTCCTGCAACACCAGGCATTTGCAGCCCACTTTAGGATTCTTGCCTCCATCCCAAATCAGGAAACTTGCCATGTTTATGAAATTCAAGAAGGGCCTGAGTTGGGGCTAAGGACTTTTTCTCCCTCTTCTTCATTTAACATCTATTCTCATCCAGATGACAGTTATCCACTAGCTGTTGGAATCAGGATTCATAAGAACTAGCACTGTTTTTGTACCTGTGGATGCCACCTTGACTTTTAAGTCCCATCAAACCTGGACCCAAGAAACCCCCAACCTCAGCCCTCACATCTCTTTCACAGAGCTGACAATGGGAACAAACAAGTGCCATTGAGTTTATGGGTGAGAAGAAGGTCACTGTATAAAATCTGAGAGAAAAGGAAAAAACCCTTTCATAAACTATAAGCCAGTCTCACTACTCAAGAGGGCTTCTACCATTTTACAGTAAAAATCTCATTTTCCTGTTGATTTTCCTAACTGAAAAACCATGGGACTTGGGCTTTTCCCTTACGAATATTCAAGCCAGTCTCCTATGAATAGGGGTTTCATTTCTTGGATTTGTATCCCAGTACCTAGCACACTGGAGATGTTAAAAAAAAAAAGTACATGTTGATTGATTGATTGATGCACCAAATGAGAAGAAAGAAGCCAAGAAATCCCTTAGTTTTCAATTTAGAAGCAAGGATTTTTTTTTTTTTAAGTATAAGAGATAGGCTGGGTCAGGAACTAAATCTATCTGCTTAGGGATTTAACACTAAGAAATGGAAAGTTAGGCATCAAAGCATCACTCCAAGCAAGCTATCCATAATAATGACAACAATAAGGGAGCTAATAACTAGCTCTTATATAGCAACTGAAGTGCTTTACATCATTATCTTATTTAATCCTCACTATATATAATATAATATAAATATAAAATATATAATATAATATAATATATAATATAATAACCAATGCTATTATTATCCTCATTTGCTGGATGAAGAACTTGAGGCTATGAAGTTAAGTGACTTGCCTAAGGTCATGCAAAATGTGGGAGATAGAATTAGAACTCAGGTCCTCCTGATACCAAATTCTTCAGTCCATCCACTGAGTGACCTAACTGTCCTCTTGAAGTTTCTCAAAAACAAATTTAAAACTATACAAGTCCTAGGCTTATACAATTAAACTATCTGGTGTTTCCCTAGCAGATAGGTAATGTCATCTTCTTTGCAAACATTTTTCATTTATTTCAATAAACCAGCTATTTATGGAGCAAATTCTATGGACTAAACCCTATGGCAGATATAAAAGGAGTATAAAACATGAGTCCTGTTATCAAAGACCCTGCAAACTCATGAAGGGAAAGACATGTACATAAATAACTGTGATATAAGGGTGAGTGAGAATAATTCAAAGGAGAAATCCATAATCAAAAATGATCAGTATGGTCAAAAATTGAAGAATGGAAACTTTACTTTCATTTGGTGAGGGAGGGGAAGAAGAGTTGGGTGTGGGAGGAAGAGAGATTCTTTACCAAAGGAGATTAATTAACACATTAATTCACATTAAGGCATGAATGGCTCATCCAATTTCTGGATGACATGTAACTGAGTGAAATAGTTAAGAAATGGTATCCTAAAAAAAAAAAAGTCAATGACTACATCTAATACAGGAGATAGACTTAACCTGTGGTGTCAAGATATAGGAAACTCCCAGTTGAAGGAGTTCTCTTCCCTAAAGCAGGTTGGCATATTCTCTGCAATTTATAATCTCAAAAAGTTGCCTAGAGCACTAGGAGGCTAAATGACTTGCCCAGGGTCACACAGGCAGTGGTATCAAGGATAGCATTTAAATCCAGCTCTTGCTGGTTCTGAGAACACTATGCCAAGTTGACTCTCATCTAGAAAAATAATATTTAATAGGAAAAAATATAAAGTTCTATGCTTGAGTCTTAAAAAAAAAACTCTACAAGTATAGTATGAAAGGTAAGGTTAGACAATAAATAGTTCAAGTAAAAAAATCACTGGGGTTTTTGTGGGCTGAAAGCTCAGGAATCAATAGTGTGAAGTGGAAGCCAAAAAAATCAAATGGCATATTAGGGAACATATTAGCAGAAGAAAGTTTGTAGAAGGAAGAAGTCATTTATTTCATTGTACTCTGCCCCAGGCAGACCAGATCTAGAGCACTATACTCAACTCAGGACACCAATGTCATTGACAAACTGGGACACATCCAGAGGCAAGTCCTCAGGAGACCAAAGATTATAAAGGAAGATCAGTTGAAGAAACTAAGGATACTTAGGATGGAGAAGAAAAGACCTGGTGGGGACATGATAACTATATGTGTATGAAGGGCTGTCATGTGGAAGAGGAATCCATTTTGTTCCTGCTTTTCCCCAGAGGTAAGAACTAGAAACAATGGCTGGCCCAGTTACAGAGAGGCAGATTTTGTCCCACAGAAAACCTGCCTAAAATTAGGGCTGTCCAAAAGTGAACCGGGCTGCCTTTGGAGGCAATGGTTTCCATCTCACTGGGAGTCTCCAAGAAGAAGACCAGTGACGAGTTTCTATAGAAGTTGTAGAGAAGATACCTATCCAACTACCGATTGAATTAAAAGGTCTCTGGTCTCTTCCAATTCTCAGTTTTTGTCTTTCCTTCCTATCACCATTTCTCTTGTGTCTTATACACAATAATGTGTCACTTGATGATTCAGACAGGATTGAATTACATTGCTTTTGGATAGTAGGTGTGATTTTAATATTGATAACAATAATGACTAGTTGGAGCTTAATCTAGTGAATTGGGTAGTGGGTAGGTAGTGATATTTTAGGTCAAAATACAAAGTAACTATTAAATCCCAAAACATTTTCCCCCAAGCTCATTAAATGTTTTGAAAGGCAATTTCTAAAGAATAATTTCGGGGTGGCCAGGTAGCACAGCGAGTAAGAGCACTGGCCCCAGTGTCGGGATGACCTGGGGGATCGAATCCAGGCTCAGATACTTAGCATCCACCTAGAAACACCTGGCCATATAACCTTGAGCAAGTTACTTAACCCCAATTGCTTAGGGGCGGCCAGGTGGCTCAGTGAATAAGAGCACTGGCTCCAATGTCAGGATGACCTGGGGGATCAAATCCAGGCTCAGATACTTAGCACCACACCCAGAAATAACTGGCCATGTAACCTTGAGCAAGTTACTTAACCCCAATTGCTTTAAAAAAAAAAAAAGAGTAATTTCAAACTAGTTTTGAGCATCACAGCCCTTATAGTAAAGTGTTTAGAGGCAGCAACACTCAGTTGGTGGCATGAGTTTTGAGACATCTGTCAAAATATCAGTCTCATAACCTCAAACCACCATTTATATGTGAATTAAGTGCCAAAATGTTAAAGGCAGGGGAAAAAAATAGCTTGCAACAAAAGAAATCAATACAGCATCAGAATTATCCCTAAGCTTTCTCTTCTCAGGGCTAAACAAACCCCCAATTCCATGTGTAAGTTTAAATCTCCATTGTATTAAACATTCTGGAATTAATGATATATAGAAGAGATGGTCAGTTTGATTTTTCCTCCAATAACATTACCAGTGGTGTGGTGGAAAGATCACTGGATCAGAAGTCAGATGATAGGAGTTTGAATTCCAGTTAACCCACTAACTGCTTGTGTGACTTTAGACACTTTACTTGACCATTTGGGGCTTCAGTTTCTTCATCTGCTGAGATGGTCTTTAATTATCCTTCTCATTCTAAATCTAAGATCCCTTGATCCTAAGCAGCAACACTAACAAAGTATTCTAGGAGAAAGAAGAAAATTATTTTATTTCTCTTGGGAAGTACCATGATTTAGCCACATTGTCTTGGGAGGCTGGCTGGAAGCCCATGCTCTTCCCTGACTTCACTGGGCCTTGCTTAGTTTTTATTATATAACTGACTGAGTAATGGCAGGTGTTTCTTTTTCCAAAGTAGGCCTGGGCTGTGAAGAGCTATGGGACCTTTAAAAGTTTTCTATCAGGATAAAAATAAGTATATTAAAAATAATTCTAATCCCACATAGCCTTGGTCACTGAGAATTTGGCTATACTACAGGCTTTGGTACATTTTGGGGGTTTGTGGGAGATATAAGGGGAAAACTATGTATAAGGGTTAATACACACACACACACACACACACACACACAAAGTAAAACACTTCCCATTATCAGGTAAGCATCAGAAAATTTGTGGTGGAGGGTGTTTGCAGACTTTTCAAAGCAACACAGTCTGTAAGCCCAAGCAAGCAGATGGCTAGAAGGAATTTTTTTCTAGGCCTGGCAAGCTGTTAAGCTTGGACTTAATTGGACTCATTGTAGGGGCCTCTTGACACTTATTGATTCAAATCAATGGAAATCAAATGAAGAAACCTTCATTAAGTACTTCTATGTGTAACCACGTGGTACAGGAGGAAGACTCATCATGAGTTCAAATCCCACCTGAGATACTGACTAGCTGTGTGACCCTGGGCAAGTCACTTCACCCTGTTTGCCTCAGTTTCCTTATATAAAATGAGCTGGAGAAGGAAATGGTAAATCACTCTAGTATCTCTGCCAAGAAACCCCAAATGGAGTCATGAAGAGTCAGACATGACTGAATGAATAAACAAAACAACTAAAATGTGCAACCAAACTGCCCCTGACCTGAAATAGCTTGCAGTCCACTAGAGGAGAAAAACACACACATATAAAGATAAGTATAAAAGTGGCATCTGAGTTGAACCCTGAAGACAGATAAAGTTTTAGGGAAGATGTTGCAATCTTTTAGACATGGAAGAACATGGCTTGTGTGAATGCACAGACAACAGTATGGATAAGAGGTAAAATTCATGAAGGGCAGTAGTATTAAACAAGACTAGAGAGGCAGGAGGGGGCTTCCTTTCTGCAGGCAGGTGGCATGAGAGGGCATATGGAAAGGACCCCAAAGTGAACGGGTTTCTTCATTTGAGGGATGAGACTCTCTCAACATGAAGAAGGGCATGGGATACCTCTGACCAAAGAGAAAGGGAATAGGACATGTTCCCCAGGACCCTGAAGGTAATCTGGCCATCTCGTTGCCCAGGGTGAGGTGAAGGCTGCCTATGACCTTATTAATGGGAGAGTTTTGAATATGGCTATTCTATTGGGACAAATCTTTCCTTACAGCTTCTCAAATTTGCAGTAATCCATTGTCATGTTTCCTCAAAACCTCTGGTCCTGCTGCAGGAACTTCAGAAGCCACTCAGTGGTGAGATTTGAAAAATATACTCTTTTTCACCAAGACTGACCCTTGCAAAAATCTAAAAAGCAGAAAACGGCACTCAATACATAATGTAAAAAACTTGGGAGTGTCATTGTGACTCTGTGACAAAAGTGACAGATATATAGAATTGTTGGTAAACTTATATAGGGGTCAAATTTTGGTATAGAAACAAGAAAAATTAGCAAATTTAGAAGATGACTTATGGAATTATAAGGTCACAAAAATTTAGAATATGAAGGAAACTTAAGAGTTATGTATGGTACATTTGGAACAAGGTGACCTTGGTTCAAATTTTGGCTCTGCACTTCTCTGCTTTATGTGGACACAGGCAAGGCATTCAATTTCCTCCTCTGTACAAAGAAAGGATTGGACTAGATAGTCTCTGAGTTCCCTGCCAGCTCTAACCTATGTCTTGGAGGCTGGATGCAGCCCACAACATTACCAAGTGTACCTAAACCAGATGAAGATGGAATTGGGAAATATTTTACAAAATAAACAGAAAATACAACACGAGATAGATAATGCTGATGTGTGGTTTTCTTATGAAGCAGCCTCGTTTCAATTTGAGTTTGATACCACTACACTAACACAATCTATAAATTTACATATGAGAAAACTGATGGTTACTTGCCGAAGATCACACAGTAAGTTCCAGGCAAAGCTGAAACAAGAATACATTAGTCCTTTCACTCACATTTTGCTGTCCCTTTCCCTACAACATAAACACATAGATGGGTTCCAAGACACAAAAAGACCCTGGTAGAGTAGAAGACTGTAATGTGATAGTATCAAACAATAGGGCCTTGCATTGGGTTGCTTGATAGTAACAGAGGCAGAAAGCTCGGGCAAGCCCTTGACCATTAGCAATGAGAACTTTCCATGAGGGCTTGCTGCTTAATTAAAGTATCTGAAATGAAATAGAATAAAGGGAGCAGGTGGATATTGGAGTGGAAGTGTGAGTTAATGAAGGGCTGATTTTTAGATGGGAAATTGGTTGTACTTTCACACCTATGAGTGGGGGGAGAACGAGAGGAGGAGAGACATAGTATTAATGCTCATGCAAGATAGTTCATTACCTTCAGCTAAACCTGCTTACAGATAGCCAGCAGGTCATCATTCAACATATTAGAATATGAAGGAAAGCATTACTTGCCTGATCAAGAACCTTTGAAGGCTACTTGGTGCCTTAGGGCTACACTCTTCAATGTCCCAATCATTTTTAGCAGTATATTAAAATAGCTGGTGTGGGGCTAAGATTGGCATTATGGTAACTGTAGTCCAGTCTTGTAGTGCCCCTCACCCTCAGATAAACTCTGATCTTGACAGAGACAGTTAGCTGAGGGCCATTTGAGAAATCATATCAAGGTATTATTACAATGTTTTACATATTTATATTTTGTATACTTGAGAAGACTACAAGTTTCTGGAGGACCAGGATTGTGTATTATACCCACATACTAAAAAGTTAATTAGATGGTTAGTGCACCTTGGGAGATGGAAATACCTTCACAGTAGTCTCTCAAGATGTTCTTTAATCCCAGGAGAACTTATTGTGATTGAGAATACTCCATCAAAGTGCCAAACTCTCTGGGAAACACCTGCAGAATTTCTCTTTCCATGAGTAAATGCCAACACTAATAAAATATATCTAATAAAAATATTGCCAAGGTGGGTACTAAATGATCACATTACTTCCCAGTGAAAACACAGTTTCTTTAAGAGAAAGGTGTTAATTATAAATCAACTGCAACAAAAACACACTTGTGGTTTAAATACCCATGGTACATTGACCACCAAAAATGGGTAAGCAGATTGGTGCCAAGGTGAAGGGCACATGTGTATAAATATATAAAACTATGGAATTACTTGATAGCAACTGAGTTTTAAGAATTTTAGATGCTCCTCCATGGTAAAGAAAATAAATTATGTGAATGCCCTAGGAGACCGAGAGAAAGATAGAAGAGAATAGGTAATACCTAAGAATTCCTTAAGAAATTCACCACAATGTTGAAATCACTTCAGAGGAAAAATGCAATATTCACTAATGATGTTCCCATGAGCTCACAAAAGAAGATGTCAGTGCATACCAAAGACATCTAGGAACAACATTCATGGAAAGACAGACTTAGAAAAGTCAGTCCTAATATGAGCTGAAGCAGCAGTAGTTGACTTGTAGGATGACATCGGTCAATGAACCATTGAAGCTGCTGGCAGTCTTTTACTTGGCAGCCTTCTGACTTGGTGACTACTCAACATATTCTTATATAACATCCCTTGTAGCTTTGACAAAATAGCCACATGTCACTGTGTCATTAAAATCATGAAGACTCTCTACCACCTTACTTTTTTTTAGATGAACATGAAGTTTGTTTTTGTTCCCCATTCTTTCTCTTATATGTTGAAGTCACTTATTTTTTTTTGCTTTTTGCAGGGCAATTGGGGTTAAGTGACTTGCCCAAGGTCATACGGCTAGTTTTTTTGTGTTAAGTCTGAGGGTGGATTTGAATTCAGGTACTCCTGACTCCAGAGCCTGTGCTCTATTCACTGGGCCACCTAGCCACCCTCTGAAGTCACTTTTCAACTAGGAAGTAGTCTGTTACACAATACTGTGCATACAAGAGGCACCCAATGGATATATTTTGGTTGATTGGCTCTCATTTTTTTCTAGCATCTAAATGCCAACGAACATGTCAAAATTTACAGGATGCTTTATGGAAAAAAAAAGTTCCAAGTTTAGCTTTTGAAATTATAATGGGGGTTGGCACAAAATTTAGACTTGCAAGTAGACTCTCCTTCCTAAAATGATCATATTAACATTAACCCATTTCTCCACTGCTATTACTAAACATCAATGGTGGTGGGGCTTGAATTACTCCAGTTCTGAATCTTCAGCAGCAGCACTGTATTCCACTTCATTTCATTCCTCAAATGTAGCTCACCCCACGGTCTTCATATAAAAACTTTGATCATTTTGGGGAGGCTCCATGCACTGGTCATTAGTTGTCCCTAGCAGGAATATATCATTTCCTGTAGCTAGATTTCCTCAGTCCATATCCTCAGGGCATGCTGCATTTCTGTACTGTCCACACTTCTACCCTTTCTGCTTCAGGTTTCATGTCCTTGTGTTTACAAAACATCTTCCTTTTGGCCTGTCCAATTTAATTTGTTCCTTGCTCCTGACTGTAGAGGACATATTCTGACCGATGAATTTGGGTTTAGCACCACTTTTAACCCAGAAATCATCTCCTGCTGCCATCAAGGCCTCCTGTTGTAGTCTACCTTTTCTCTTGACCGCCATTCGTTTTTTTTAGCAGCTCACCACAAGCAGCTTCATAATAGTCGCTGTCCTTAAGCTTATGAAATAAGGGATTTATTTTTATTTATTATTATCACCACCAGCATTCCTGTACACACACACACACACACACACACACACACACACACACACACACACACACACACAGACGGGGGTAGGGGGGACGGGGCACCTACAAAAGAAACACAGGACATTAACCAGTTAGTACTAAGCAAATATCACTGAAATATATAAGACCAGCATAAAAATAAAAACTACTAACTGGAACTTTTAAAGGTTCACAGATCCTAGGTCTATAGATTTAAAGTCAAAAGGGAGTTCAGAAAAAGAAGGAAAAAATGAAGAGGAGCAAACTTTTATAAACATTCTAAGGTTTGGGAGCTCTTTCTAAAGGCCAGAGGACTAGCCAGATAAGCTAAGTGAATATTCCAGGATTAGCCACCTACTAGACAGTCTGGAGATAATCCATTTAGTCAGTGATAAACATTAGTCCTTTACTGATTCAGGAAATAAACCAAAAGATCAGACTTTCTCTTGGTTGAAGAAGGCAGTAAATTTCATGCTATTTAGGACATTTTTTAATGTGTCACACGATGATTAACCACTGTGGCATCATAGAAAAACTACACCAAATTCAATCAGGAGTTATCTAAGTGACCATAAGCAAGTCATTTCTCTTTTATTTCCTCTTCTATAGAATGGATCGCTATTTTCTCATATATAAAAATGAGGAGGCTAAGGCCAGGCATGGTAGGAGGATCCTGTAATCCCTTTCCACTGGGAAGGCTGAGGTTGGTGGGTTACTTAAGTAACAGTCCCATGCTACAGTGGAGCTAAGAGCTGATTGGGTTCTACATCAAATCCAACATCATAAAGGGGAACCCCTAGGAGCAGGGGGATACTAGGCTATTTACAGAAGGGCAAAGCAGCCCATGTCAGAAATTTGGCAGGTCAAAGCTTCTATGCTAATCAGGTGTGGGACTGGACCTTTGAGCAGTCACTGTACATTCCAGGTAGGGCAAGATAGGATCACTGTTGAAAGAGCAATACAGAGGGTACTTACAAGTAAATCTGGGCAGCTTAATAAGGTTAAAGAATGGGGTCCATTCATTCAAAAACCTGCTAACCAGATTCTGGGCATTTTTTAATTGCCCATGCCTGGAACTCCCTCTTCATCTCTGTCTCCTGGCTTCTTTTTAATCCCAGCTAGAATTCCACCTTCTACAAGAAACTTTTCCTGATCTCCCTTAATGCTGGTGACTTGCCTCTACAAGTTATCTCCGATCTGTCCTAAACATGGCTGTCTGGACACATTTGTTTGCTTGTGGTCTTCCCCATTGGACTGTGAGTTCCTGGAGGGCAGGTACTGTCTTTTGCCTTTATTTGTATCTCCAGGATTTAACACAGTACCTAGCGAGCACACAGTAGGCACTTAATAAGTGTTATGCTTAATAAGTGACTGACTAACATGGCTTTATCACCTCCTGAGTGGCCTTAGGTCAATGACCTAAACACTTCTTGCTCTTCATTCTCTGTGCCATCATTGTTTTAGCTTCTAAAGAAAGTGAACAATCCTACCTCTGTACCTATAGTCTTCAGAAGAAATATAAATGAAAACAACCAAAGAGTAAGAAATGAGAATTATAGTAAAAATAAAGAAGCATGAAATAAACTAACAGAAAGTAAAATAATCAAAACCACGAATAAAATATACATGACAAAAATAATAAAATTGTGTATAATACACCATGACTGCAATAATATAAATGTGAAGAACAATATTAACAAGATGATCAAAACTGAATGCTGTGAAATTATGATGATGAAATTTATTCCCAAAGAAGAGATATGAGAGGGTACCCCACTCTCCCAACACATCCACACTTTTTGGCAAAGGTGAGATCCTATGGCTAAGGAAAACTTCAGGTAGCGTCAAGCTTTTTAGACATATTAAGGTTGTTGAATCGCCCCCGGCTTTTCTTTGTTATAAGCAATCATTTCTTGGAGGAAAATGTAGGTAATATGAAGACAAAAGATATCAATAATTTTTGTTTTTAAGATAGTCCTTTTGTCAAGACAGTGAGCATCACAAATACTCACCAGAAATCCCCTGGATCATGTTGTCATTGTTGCTGTTGTTGTTGGGGGATATTTAAGAAAACAAACACACAAACAAACACTTTCTCTGGGAACCTGGTAAGGCTCAGACTATCTTTTCTTATATGTAAAAAGGTTGCCTTCTGAAATCTTCAAATGATGGGGGATTTTAGTAGACAGTCAAGTCAATGTGAGTCAACAGTGCAATATGGCAACACATAAGCAAGTGATTTCACACAGCATTAAAAGCAGCACAGTATCTTGGATGAGATACGTGATCCTCTGCTCAGGAACATATTTGAATCCATCAGTTGTACAGTGCTCAGTTCTTGGTGCCACATTGTAGAAAGGATGCTGACAAGTCAGAAAGTTGGAAGGTGACTAGGATGGTAAGCGATCTTTAAGATCAAGCTATAAGAGTATGTGTAGAATAAACTAGGGTAAACTTGCTCTCTCTCTTTTGTGTTTTGTTTTATTCCTTTGTTGTTGTTCACTCCATTGGTTATAATAATTCCAACTTGACTAATGTTTAATGAGAAGGTATTTGTAGAACCTATATTGGATTGCATGCTGCCACAGGGGGGAAGAGGGGAGGAGAAGGAGAGGGAGAAAATTGGGAACTCAAGGGATTGTGCAACTGAATGTTGTAAACTAAAAGTAAATAAATTAAAAAAAAATAGAAATGGGAAATTTTTTTAAAAAAAAGGAGTGTTAACCTTTTGTGTGTGTGTCATGAACCCCTTTGTTAGTTTTATAAAAGTTATGGAGTCTTTCTCAGAATAATTTTTTTAAAGCATAAAATAAAATAGTATTGCAAAGGGAACAAAAAGAAACTGGGATTATTTAGTCTGAAGAGCAGGAACCACTGGAACTGGGGGAGCATAATCACTCATAATTTCAGATACCTGAAAGTATCTGAGGGGCTATCATGTACAAGAGGGATTACATTTATTCTCCTTGGTCCCAGTGGGAGTAAACCTATGTCATTATCCATTCTCAAAGAGCCTTAAGGTTCTGGACTCCAAGTTTAGAACCCACATATTTTTGGGAGAGGCATCTACTTTGATCAGCATAGTAGCACCTAGAAAATGTTAGCAAACTAGACAATCATTACACTGATCCCGTTCTCCAAGTCCAAGAAATGAGTCCTGACTTATCAGAGTAGTCACTATGAAATGGAATAGCTAAAAGGTTATAATGGAAGAAAGCAAAAACATTTCTATCTTTAGTTGGTGACAGATGTCAAGAAACTATCCAAGATAAGCTGAGATCCTATCTATGTAACTGAGAAAATAGATCTCTTTAAGAGACTTGGAAATGGTTTGGTAGTTTTTCTCCTACAGATAATATTAGAGTCATTGGTTTTGTTTCTTTTCCCTCCTATAAAATATTAGACTGTGAACTATGTTTTGAGATTGTTGTACACATTAGTAGGCATGCTTCATGAAACAACTAGACAGATGAAACCACACTATTTGTTGAATGTTTTTAATGCCTAACATTATAGTGTTGAGATGAATACTATAATATCTATTCAAGAATGCCCACTACAGATCCTTCCACCGTTAGTCGATGACCCACATTTATTTCAAAAAATCCTAAGATAAGTCTGATTTTATAAGTTCTCATACACAAAACCACTGATTCATCCCATGATCATTTATTGAGAGTCTGCTATATACATGGTAGTTTTCATGATAGGTACATTTCTATTTAGTTAACTAGGAGCTCTCTGTAAACAGACCACAGATAGTCACTTCTTGAATGAGAAATGTAGAGATTTAAAGCAACAGGTGTCCTCCTACATTCTTAAAAGGAGGAAAGGTCATCCAAATTCAACATATTTTATGTCCCCTCTACTATCTACTCTAAAAGTGAGTACTGCTACAGACAAAACTCACTCAATTATATAATATATAGATATTTAAACAGACAACTCTTAGGTGAGTAGTACATTTTACTAAAAACAATTGATTTCTATTGTATAAAGGGGTAGAGCAGCAGCCACCCTGGCATTCCCAGGATGGCTGCTAGAACAGGTTCTTAGGTCAGCTTCACCAGGAAAGATAGCTGTTTAAGGCATCAATGATCTTTTCTTTTTTCTAATGATATATGGTATTTTGTTATGTGGTCAAGTGACAATGGCAGTGTGTAAAACGACTGAATGGTGACAAAAAAGGAAATCATATAAAATAAAACAGGATGGGAAGGGTGGTGGTGGACTAGAGGATGGGAATGGGTGGAGGGGATGGATCCTAGGAGCAGGAGAAAGCTTCTATGTCTCCTGGGGTGCTACCTCCTCCTCCACATCTTTAGAAAGCATACTCCTGCTATCCTTATTTGGAAGCTTTACTGAATAGGTTTCAAAAGTGAATACTGCTGGTAATGTCCTTAGTGTTCTGCATGTGTGTCCTGATAAGGAGATCCCATGAAAAGCAAACTCACAGTGCGTAGTATTTTCAACTTCAGTGATGCCCTATTTAGTCTTCCTCCTGAGGATCCTTTTCGCATTCACTTGGTATTACTGCCCACAACAGCAAATATAATCATTTATCTAAGTTTCTCATGGACTAGTGTGTCTTCTGGGTCTTCATCAGATTCTTTCTGGGGATATACATCAACACCACTGGACAGCAAGTCAGCAGTGACCCTTTGTTTGAAGCAGTCTCTTTTTTCCAGCATCAAGGGGTCGGCCTTTGCAATGACTGGGTTGATGCTGACCACTTTGCTCAGATGTCGAATGAATTTGATATCCTGGCCAGTGGCAGGAATGAAAGAGATGCAGCAGTGCACCTGGGTGTCTGGGATTCTCTTCTTTCAGCTGCTATTAATTTCCTCCTGAAGGTATTTCTCATAATGATCACTGATGAACTGCATGATGGGTTGCCAGCAGTTTTCACTGTTAATGTGATCCCCAAAACCTGGTATGTCAATCACAGTCAGCTTTATAGCGATGGATTTGATTTTAATGGTTTTGGGGATCCGTTCCTGTAAAACTGGTTAGACTGATTTTTAGCTGATTTTGGATTTGAACAGTGTTGATTAATATAGATTTCCCTAAGCTGCTTTGACCAACCACTATGATGTTAAACTCAAAGCCCTGCTTCATGGCTTTCTACTGCATCTGCTCCAGGATGGCATCAATCCCCACAAAGCCAGAGTCAAGGGTAGCCTTCTCATTCTTCTGGGAGATAGCTTGCTTTAGCCCAGAATCTCTGGAACTTTCTGCCATAATGCTGGTATGGCTGGAAACTGCCTCCAAGGCCAAGCAGCAGTAACTCTGTATCTCACTGGATACATAGAGAGACTAGAACAATCTTTTTTTTTTTTAATTACATTCACTAGTTCAGGGGAAAAGTCAGCACCCTGAACTTCAGAGAAAATACAAAGTACAAACAGAGAAATAAGACCAACAGACAGGGGCTCTGCCTGAATCAGATACACTTTACATACATCCCTGAATTGAGAGAGCTTTTACATCTGAGCAGTCAGGGAGTTCTGAACCTATGGACACTCAGAATCTCAACCAAGGAATCACAAGATCCTTCTCATAAGTGAGCCCCCAAAGCAAAATACGAACTCAGAGTATACACACACACACACACACACACACACACACACACACACACATACACATACACACACACACACACTTATCACAACCCTCATGACTCAGTGCCTAATTAGAAATTATCAAAAGGGGGCAGCTAGGTGGCACAGTAAATAGGGCCCTGGCCCTGGAGTCAGGAGGACCTGAGTTCAAATCCAGCCTCAGACACTTAACACTTACTAGCTGTGTGATCTTGGGCAAGTCACTTAACCCCAACTGCCCTTCAAAGAAAGAAAGAGAGAGAGAGAGAGAGAGAGAGAGAGAGAGAGAAAGAAAGAAAGAAAGGAAGGAAGGAAGGAAGGAAGGAAGGAAGGAAGGAAGGAAGGAAGGAAGGAAGGAAGGAAGGAAGGAAGGAAGGAAGGAAGGAAGGAAGGAAGGAAGAAGGAAATTTGCAAAAGGTGTGAAAGCCTTTCTACAAGCAAGCCTCCCCTAATGGGCTCCACAGTGAGGTCTATTAATGGATGGGAAAGATCATTAACATTGCAATGGGATACAAAAGGGACTTAGAAAAATGAGATCTATCACATGATTCCTCATATTATTTATCCCTGATTTTGTTTAGTTGTTTCTCCATAGGAAGTTTACAGTATACAACCTGTAAGTAGTGTCAAACAAAAACAGTTTTAGATTTGAGATTAGAGGGATATAGATAGAGACACATCACAATAGTTTGCTGGTAAATGTTTAACAAATGGCTCTCTGAAAAATATATATGACAAACTTTAAAGTTTCAGCTAAATTAATAACATTTTCTCCATTTTCCCTTTTGTAGTCAGAAAAACAATAAGTCAAGCCCTGATTTGTAGTGTTTACTGATTTCTGAGTTGTAAACACTCACAGTGAAAATTTAACCATCAGCTCTCAGGATTCAAGCTGCCTCCTCTGCAGGTCTACATATATCTTATATACATATATAAACACATATGTATATAGCTATATACACACTTCCATATTTATGTGAAAATTAGCAATTACAGGAAATGGTAGGCACAAAAACTTCAACTTTATTTCGATTATGGATGATAAACATGATCCCTGGCATTTGTCTTGTATTACTCCTATACATACCTGATGGTCAACACCACTTTTACAAAGAAAAGAGGTCAAAGATCAAAGCCAAAAGTTCTGGTCTAGAGTCTCAGACCCACCAGGATATTGGAAGGGGAAAAGTGAGAAGAAGGGCTAGGGCTGGAGCAAAGGGTCATGCCATCATGTGCTGGCAGCCACAGCTGTAGGGACAGGCCAAGGTCTCTACCCTCTTTTATATCTCTCTGCCCAGTCAATCTTGAGGAAGGCTCCTGGGCACCCTCATGGTACAGAGATGGATAGGGCCCATATGGCATGGCCAGGGGCAGGGTACAGTGAAGGAGAATCTTAGAATATTAAGAGGGAGAAAGGAATTGAGAAATCATCTGCTCACTTTACAAAGGGAAAAGTTAAGGTAGAATGACTAGCCCTAAGTCTTATAACCAGGCATAGGCAGACTTGAGTCTAGAGACTCAACTGGATAAAAGATCTAAAAAAGAGAAGATGGGAAAGAGCAGAGACATAGAGGTGATCTGGGCATGGATTACATCCTAAATCTTTAATGCTTCATATAAAATCCAAGTCTATTTCCCTTTTTCAGACCATATAAGATCACCAAACCAATTGAACAGTAATGCCTTCTATCTCAATATCACTTTTTAAAAGATAAGATAACTTTTTAAAATTTTCAACCAAAATGATAATCCATAATCTTCTCCTCCTTTTTTTTGTTGGGAGGAAGCATAATGTGGAGGAGTGAGAAGCAGGACTGACCTTTCCTCCTTTACATTCTTTCCAAAGAAATTAAAATAAAGTAGGACTCAATGAGTTTTCTGAAACACTGGAGAAGATATGTTCTGGGGAGCATAGTGAAAGAGGACTCGATCCACTGAGGAATAACAAGCAGAAAAGGCAAGGGGAATTGTTTTGTATTTGAAATGGACAACGTTTTCCAGTTGTACCTTTAAAAATGGACCAGAATGTCACTGCGTGTACTTTGAGATTGACTTCAGAGCACCAGCTTGCATTGCTAAACACTGAATGGACCAGACCCCACTTCCTAGGGGAATTTCCTCCCTCCATAAAACAGAGGGTGTTTAGCCTTGCTCTCTTTGCAAGTTACATGCTTATTTTGAGCTGGTAAGTGTTCTGTACTGGAAATAAACAGACTTGAAAAAGCCATACCTTATACTCTCATTGTCTCTCAGTCCAATCTGAAGATGTGAATGTAAACTGATACAGACTTGAAACCCAGTTGGCAATAAATTTGTGGCTCTCTACACTTTCAAAGCTGGGAGTCATCAAGGATTAGTGAAGAAATCATGACTATTTTCCTTAAGAGGCTGCAAGAGTAACAGGCTTCAAGAAAAAAATCCCCTTAAATGCAAGTGATAAGTGTGGACTGTGTGAAGGCTGACAGGCCCGATTATAGTTATCATGGTGAGAGGCCCATGGTAAACTCCCTCCTGAAAGGCAGTGACAGCTCCTGGAAGGGAGCATGTTGGTGAATTATTGCAGACACCAGGATGTGTGGAGCTCAGGTTCATCTGGAACCCAAAGAGTGAAAAAGAAAATACAGCAGCCAATATTTGGGGGGAGTAAGGACTGAGTCAGGTGCTGGGGTGGGGGAAGCTAAGATGAAACACAGGGTTGGGGTGGGAGGTTTTTAAGAGGTATCCAAAAGGACAGTGTTGACTTGAGACACATCTGGGTCTTTCTTGATCTGAGAATCAAACTACAGAAACATCTGATCTGGGTATTCCATCCTCAACACAATATTCCCAAGGCTTTTTGGTGTCTGTAACATAAGCCTGGAAGGGGAATAATTGGGCATTTATTGCCTTGTAGTAATGACATAATGGCATGAGAAATGCACAACTGAGTTACACCAGTGACCAAGCCAGGCCAGAACACAGTGAGCATCTCCCACATCCCTTTTATAGCCTCAAAATACCAGTAACATCCCTAATTTCCTTTTCATGACCTCAAAGTGGTTGGGGAATACCCTAAACAACCCTAACTTTCCGTAATGACTTGATTCAGATCTATCCCAAATTCATTCAATAATCATAAAATTCTCTCTCTCTCTCTCTCTCTGTCTCTCTCACACACACACCCACATTCTATCCCTACCACATTCTACCATACATTCCTTCAAAAACTTCAAAACATTAGGGGCAGGAATTATTATCTATTGTTAATAAACTATCCTTCATCTTACAACTCCATCCCCTAATGCTCCATCTCCTTGATGTGTCCCTCCATTAAACCTTGCATCCCTGGCCACTCTCTTCAGCACAGGATGTGTTCCTTCATGCCCCACAATACATTGGACTAGAAAGAGTAGACTTTTTTAACTCTTTACTGTCACTTCCAAACCCTCCTCCTATCAAAGCAACTCTAGAATCTCCCTAATAAGGTTTATTCCTTCCCTATCTCCTTCTCCATATCATGACAGCTGTTGCCAATTGGTATTCTCCTTCCTTTCTCAAAGTGCTTAATACCTGGTTCACAATCTTCCTCTCTCCATCTCAATTCATGCCCTTATTAATGAGGGCTTCAAATTACATGCAAATGCCCCTTTCAAATGCTATTTCTTCCTAGCTTCATTAACCTCTTCAACTCCTATGATCTTTACCTTCACACATTTCAGCCAAACATGAGTATGGTTTTACTCTTACACCATTCATTTATCACAAGGGGCCCAACTCCACAATCCAAAAGTATGAAATTTCTTTATCTGATCATAACATCCTGTCCTTCCACCTCTCTTTTTGTCTCATCCCTCTGAAATCTATTCTCAATACTTACCTTAGTCAATCTGCCACTTCTTGATTTCCCAGGCACTCAACCCCCTTTAATCCCTACAAATCCCACTACTTTACTTAACTAACTCAAATTTAAACAGCCCTTTACCCTGGAACTCCTTCCCCCCTTTGTCCTTTCACTACTCAGTCCTTCTTATATCCTAGTCCTAGATTTCTACTATCAGCCTTCTTTGCTTCTGTTCTTGGGCTTAGAACACCACTAGAGGAAGTCATACAACTAGATATCCACAACAACTTGTAGTTGCTACAAATTTATTTAATCTCTCTTAGTAAGACTTTGTTTCCTATTTAATTGATAAAAAATGGCCACCTGTCAAACTTTTTCTTCTTGATTTCATCTTTCAAAGCACTTTGACACCATCCCTATGTCTAGTTCTCAGTTCTCCACTCCTGCACCTCTACCTGTCTGCTGGGAACCTTCATTGGAAATTCCCATAGGAATCTCAAGTTCATCATGTCCAAAATAGTCAATTATCTTTTCTCCTACTGTTCCCCTCCATCTGAATCCCCATCTATTCTTTTCCCATTCAGGTCAACAACATTCCAGTCACTTAAGATCTCTACCTAAGAGTCATGCTCAACTCTTCACTCTCAGTCATATCCTATAGTCAATTCGTCAAGTATTGTTGATTCTACCTCCACAACAACTCTCACCATTACCCCCTTTTCTCCATTCACATGGAGGCCTTCATCATCTCTTCCTTGGATTATTTCAATAGTTTCCTAATTGGTTTCCTCTCCTCTAGTATCTGCCCTCTCTAATCCATCCCCCATAAAGCTTCAAAAGTGATAGACCTAAAGTACCTGTCTGATTACATCAGTCCCTTGCTCTAGAAGTATTAATGGCTCCCTAGTAACCTAACAATTAAGTAAAAATTCTTCTGTTTGGCTTTTAAAACTTTAATATTCTGCCTCTAGCCTATCTTTCCAGGTCAATCAACTATTAACCCCAGCTCTCCCTAGTTGTCAATGCCCTCTCCCATAACCTTTAAAAAGAAATTTAAGTGTTCTGTACTTAATTATTGATGAATATATTGGATACATACCCTCAAAAGGACATAAGCTCATTGAGGGCAGAACCTGTCTGTCTTATATCTGTATACTCAGAACCTTTGTACATCCAGAGAAAGAACCGACAAACAGAAGTAGGTATGAAATGATTTCATACACACACACACACACACACACACACACACACACACACACACACGTCTAATGATAGCCCTATATGGGGTAGGGGGTGGGAGTGGAGAGGAGTCTGGAGAGGAAAAAAAAAGAATAGCAAATTGTACATAATAGATTTGCAGCTTCATGTGAAATGCTTGTTTTATTTCTGAAGTTCAGAATAAAATAAATTTAAAAAAATAATCTGGCATATAGCAGTCCTTAACAAATGCCTGCCAATTGATCGACCATTTCTAGTAACGGATGATTATGCCTATTTTGCTTCAATTCTCTAGAATATTTTATGCACTGAAATTAATTTAAATACATAGGTCCTGAGAAATTTTAGTTGGTTTTACTGGTAGACAACATTAATCTTTCCATAAAACATTAAAAAAAAGATGTTATCCAAAGGGAAGGAAAAGGTGAAGTTGTACAAGTAAGCTATTTACTCCCCCAAAAAGCATATGGGTCAAATCTCATTAAAAAAATCACAGGAAAATGTGAGATTTACTTTGGGGGTCAAATGTTAACCCAATAACCACTTCTGGGGCAGTATCTGACAAAATGAACAGCAGAATAAAAGGACAGATGAAAGTTGGGGATATTTTTGGACATCAAAACACTTGGGAATGAAGGGGTTTTAGTCCTAGCTATGACCTTAATTAAATGCACAACAAATTACTTAACTTTTCTTGGCCTCAGTTTCCCCATCTATAAAATAATGAACTTTGGCTTACCAATCTAATGGCAGTGTTTGAAGAGGTGGCTGAGATAATTTAAGTGCAAGTGTATGAGGAAGGTAATAACTGTTCTATGTTGTATGGTATGATACAAAGGTATTATAATTTGCTCATCCCCTTGTAGTTGCCATGAGATTTGACATGTTTCTCCCAGTAAGAGGAAGCAAGAACTTTGTGTGGGGGGGGGAGGGAAGGAGAGGGAGTGGGGGAGGTGGTGGTAGAAGATGTTAGTGATTGATATCTACTGAGTTTAGGTGAAAAAAAATGCATTAAAAAGCAACAATCACTCTTCAAAAATTATCTAATGTAAGAATTCAGGATTCCATGTGCAAACATATGATGGTCTCTGTATGAACATACAGACTATATATGTGTGTATGTGTGTATCTGATTGCATGTGTAGATGTCTATGTGAGGCCATGTGCATAATTCCCTTAACAAAAAAAAAGGGAAAGGAGATATATTTTTACATTTTTACCTGTACAAAAGGAAGCTCACATAGCATATTTGCTCACCCCTTCCTCTTCTGTTTGCCCAAGGCATCCTTTCAAACACCCGCCTGGCCAGAGATAATAGGTGGCCCATTTCTCTAACTAGAATCAGCAGCAAATCAACCATCTGCCACTGCAGGGGTCTGAGATTAACCCAGCCACTGGACCATGACTGCAAGGCATTTGCACATTTAGATTACAGAAATTTTAGTTTACCATTCAAAGAGGAGGAGGCAGGCAAAAAAAAAGGAAGGAAAGGCCCCCAGGCTTTTTTGGGTTAACCCTTCACAGAGCTTGGTTACCACATGATAGCCCCACACATCCAGGTTTTCTCATTACATATTGTTAAGAGGGAGAGTGAAAAGACTGTTCTGTTAATGATCAAAAAAAGAAGGTAAAAGAGACACATACATACATATAAAAGAGACACATACATACACACAAGCATACCAAGGACTGCCATCTAATGGTTAGTGTCCTGGGTCACAAAACAGGATTTACACTGGAGTTTCTGCTTCCAAATCCATAATGGGGACACAGCCAAACTGTTTCATGTTGTCTTTTCCCAAAACACACAACAAAGTCAATGGAACTTACCTGTGGCTGAAATCCTTTGAGGTCACTGGCTGTGAGGTCATTGGTTGCAAGAAGCTGTGGAAGAACAAAAGAATTCTATTTAAGTGATATAGTAAAAATGTTGTGCATAGCCTCTTCAAGATCTGATCCTCACATCTTTCTCATGATACTGTAGGCTTGAAGGCAAAGGGTTGAAACACTGATGACACATGTTGCTGTAAGTCATGTTATATGTACCTAAAATCTACTGTTCTTCACTGAGACTTACAGCTAGAAGGGGACCTTCCAGATTACTGAGACCTCATTTGATGGAGAAGAAAACTGAGGCTCAAAGAAGTTTCAGTGACATTACCAAAGTCACAAAATAATTAGGGACAGAGAGAAAGAATTTGGATTAAATTCCTCTGAGCCAAAATGTAGGGTTATTTCCAGTGGACCACAATAGCTAAAATCATCACTTCACCTTTAGTCATGCTACCCTCCCTCTATGTCTTCTTTTCCCTGACCCTCTCTATTTCAGTTCTACTCATTCTTCAAAGCCTAGTTCAAGTAACAACCCTCTCTCTAAGAAGCTTTTCCCTATCACCCCAAACCCCTGTAATCTCTCTTTCCTCTGAATTTTAATATTATGTATTATTTGTACTATTCATTTCATACTTATCACATCATGACACCATTAATAAAGCAAAAGGTTTGCAAGCTACATTACAAATATTGTTTCATCTTTTCCTCATACCAATGCTAAGAGTTAGGTTCTAGTATTATCTACATTTTATGAATGAGGAAACAGAAGGAAACAAAGGTAAAGTTATTTGCCCAGAGTCACACAGCTGGGTAAGTATATGAGGTCAAGTTGGAACTCAGGTTGTTCCGATTCTCAATCCTACAGTCTAGCCACCATGTCACTGAGTCTGCCTTATATTATCTTTTGCTGTCACAGAGTCTTGTTGGAAGAAATTTCATGCTCCTCTAAAGTAGACTGTAAATCCCTGGAGACTTTTACACTCAACCATCTAGACAGACAGACATATAGACAGACAGATAAATAGATAGCAGATAGATGGAAGGAAGATTATGTACCTATGTTGCAGACAGTGTGCTAAGTGCTGTATAGATATCATCTCATATATAGACAGAGAAAGACAAAAAGAGAAATGTCTTTGCATTCCCCATAATAATTTGTACATAGTAGGCACTGTATTAGTTAATTGTAATCTATATTGATTTCTTGATAAAATACCTGCAGTGTGTGACTTTTAAAAGAAAAAAAAAACATGACCAGGGGCAAAAGGGACAGATGTTTATTTTGATTTCAGTAGTGTGACTGTTAGCTTTGTTAAGCCTGGAGAGAATCTGTGAAAAATAGGAAAGATTTCATGTTTGCTCTAACAATATTTTGTTTGGTTCAAGAAGGAGAGGGATTCATGCTGGGCATCACTGCCTACAGCCATTTCAAAAGCTCAACTGGGCTTTGCAGCTTCCCCAAAAGAAGACATTGATGATAAGGCTTAAATGGTGTTAAAGCTGAGAAAGAACTTCAAGCAGAAAGAGACAAAGGAGGGGAAGAAGAAGGAAGAAGAATAAGAATTTATGGAGTGCCTACTATCTGCTAGGCATTGTGCTTAGTGTTCTATAAATACTATCTCATTTTAGAATTTTATAAAGAATGTAAAGGCTAGAAATGTCTAACCTCCAACATCACAACACCCCACCTCTTAGCAATGTGTCCTAGAGTTTAAGGCTAAAGATAAGAGGACTTGTTGGGAAACGAAGTGGGAGAGAGGGAGAGACAGAGAGAGAGAGAGACAGACAGACAGACAGAGAGAGAGACAGAGAGAGAGAGAGACAGAGAGACAGAGACAGAGAGAGAGACAGAGAGAGACAGAGGCAGAGACAGAAAAAGAGAGACAGAGAGAGAAAAGGAGGAAGGGAGAGAAGGAAGAGAGGAAGGAAGGGAGGAAAGGAGGGAGGAGGGAAGGGAAGAAAGGAGGGAGGAAGGGAGGAAGGAAAGAAGGAAGGAATGAAGGAAGGCAGGGAGGGAGGGAGGAAGACTAAATGTTTATTGAGTACCTATTATATGCAAGACATATACCCACCTCCAGGAGATTATAATCTATTTGGTGAGAAAAGTTCAAGCAAAAACTAATGAAGCCATGAATATTAATATTTTGTGGTGCTAATAAAATATCAGTAAAGCCTGGGACCAAAGAATCTCTGAACAGGAAAGGATCTTAGTATCATTTTTAACATGCTACAAAGATAGAAATCCTCTCCATGATATCCATGATAGATTATTTTTTGATGTTATAATCATGTGTCTAAATCTTATACCATGTCCTCCAACTAGAATGTAAACCTGAGAGTGATTTAGTACTATTGAGACCTTTCAGTCAGAAGACAGATTCAAGCTGAGTCTAGAAATTATTAAAGGGGGTTACAAAGTCTTCAAGAGACAGACTGAGAAGTGTGTCTTGTAAAGAGGTGAGCAATGGTGCGAGTAGGAGTGGGGGTGTTGTGGAGTCCCCAGTGCCAATGAGAACTTAATGGGTCAACATGAAAAAAATCATCAGCATAAAAGCAACAAATGGAAGCATAATTTGAAAAGGAGAAACCCAAAGGAGAAATTTAAAAGGAGACTAAGCTGTGGCAGAGAAAGGAAAGACTGAGGTGGACCATTGAGCACTGTAAGCATCTTCAAACAGAAATCAGGCTGAAGATATTGGTAACACTCAGATTTTCAAGGAAGAGGGAAGTCCTCCCTGTCCACCCTCCTCATATACTATTTCTCCAACATTTCTTTTCCATACAGGTCCAGTAACAGAAATTGTAACATACTATGCTCACTTCTTTAACTTCAACATTTCCTGTATCTTGCTTTTGCATCAAACAAAGAGACCAGGGGCTAGCTAGAAATACACAAAATTTAAATTAGAACAGAAAGCCAAAGTTCTCTCTGAATGCTAGAAATTTTTTCTAGCTGGGAGCTTTAAGATATTGCAAATGTATGAATAACTTAATTGGATGTAAACTCCTTAAAGCCTCAGAGAAAGAGGCCACGTGGAGCTGAGGGCCATTATTTTACCCCTAAGTTAAAAGTGAGGCAGTTGTGAAACAGGCTTGACTTAAGAAATGTCTAGCCTCTAACATCACAAAAACAACAAAAGCATAGAAGGGAAATTTAGGAGAAAGAGCTTTAACAAGTGGAAGACAAGGGAAGGAGGGAGTGGTGGTGAATTAGGAGAAGGTGGTACCTGAGTAAGACTTGAAATAAGACAAAGATTCTAAGAGTGGGAAATGAAGAGAGAATACATTCCAAGCTTGAAGAATGTCTTGCACAAATTCACAGAAGTGAAAAATGGTACATTCAACTCAGGAAACAGTGTGAAAGGAAAAGAGAGTTTGTCAAGTATAAAATAAGGCTGAAAAGGTAGGTGGGAATAATATTATAGCAGGCCCTAAAATGCCAGGCTAAGGAATCTGTGTTTTATCTTAAAGGCCATATGTGTGTATGTCTGCGTGGAAGAGGGGTATGGAAGATGAGGATGTGTTTGGAGGAAAGGGGGGAAATTATCAAGTGTGTGTGTGTGTGTGTGTGTGTGTGTGTGTGTGTGTGTGTGTGAAAGGGAGAGAGAACTGGAGGTGGGGGCATGTGTGATGCAATCAGACTATAATATATTACTATGCATCTCTGATAATGTCTTGCAGATATCATGGACCCAATTAGTAAACTGGTTGACAATAAGATTAATAAAATTACTATATCCTTTTTTATATAAGGAAAGAGAAAGAGCAGGAAGAAAAGAAAAAAAACATATATATTTATTTCAAGGCCAGGATTGTGATTGCTAAATTCATTAAACCAGGAAAGGAGGTGCATTCCCTAAAATATTTGTTATTCAGGCTCCTATTGAATACTGGGACTTAGCACTTCACAAAGAAGCCTATTCTACAACTGGAAATCTAAATCTGTTACCAAGTTCTGTCCTCCTCACCTCTCTTATGAGAGATCATAACTTTCACACATCATGGTGAAACAGGAAAGAGGTCACAGAAAGCCCTTAACTACATGAAAACAAAAGTCACATCCCCAATAAGTATTCTCTTCCCAGGGCAAATCATGGAATGGAGCAGATATAGAATTGACAAGATTTGGTAACTAATTAGACAGAAAAGATCAGTTAGTCAAGTGTGAAAAATTAAGGATGATTCTTTGGTTCGGAAGGTAGGTAACTAGAAAAATGGCGGTGCTCTGGACTTCAATAGTGAAGTTAGGAGGAGGGGTAGATTTAGAGGGTAAAGATAATGAGTGCTGATTTCAACATGTTGAGTTTGAGATGCCTATGGGCCATCCATTTAGATTTGAGATTCATTTGTACAGAGAATACATAGAAGATGAACGATCAAAGAAAAAGAGTATAAAAAGAGAAGCCTAGGGACAGAATCCTGGACTTTACCCACATTGGGAGTGGGGAAATGGGGGTGGGGAAGATATGGATGATGAATCTGTAAAAGAAGTTGTGAACCTTAAAGAGAAAACACTTCTCCTGCCTCATGAATTTTATGCTCACAGAGCATTAGGGCTTAAAGATGTCTAAGAGCTCATCTAATTCTATTCCATCATTTTAAAGATGAGGAAACTGATGTCTAGAGAGATCAAATAACTTTTCCAAAGTAGTTGGAGATTCTAGTCTCAAACCTATGTCTGTTGACTCTAAATTCTATGCTCTTTCCATTATACCATACTTCTTCCCTATCTATCTGTTGAAGAAACAACAGATACACACAAGAGATGAAGTAATAGTACAAGGTAACATAGGCTACATACCAAATAAACAGTGTAGGCAATGATAAGCAAGGTACCTTCTGGGAGTGGTCCATAGGGTGCACATCAGTGTTCTGAAGAACCAGGTTGATAAGTATATATAATGAAATCTGATTGGTAAAGTTGACTAGCACTAGATTACTAAAAACCTTGAAAAAACAAGGGATTTGGCCCTAATCATGTTGAAAGCAATAATACAATAAGATTAATAGTGTTCTTTATAGAACCCTTGATCAATTATCCCAAAGATTTTTACAACATTTGAGTAGGTTTACTCTGTAAGTCTACGCTTTCCTACATTGCTGTCCATTCCTCTGTGGACAAAAATCTTACAATTCTCTCCCTTGATTAATTTCCCTATGAAAGTATCACAGCCAATCACTCTTTTAATATATTCATTTATTTAATTTATATAGCTCACTCAGACCAATTATTGGACTTTATCAGCACAATCCGGATGCTAACTTGAGTTCATGACAGAATTGCAGAATTATGGCGGCAGGGAGTGGGAAGCTGGATGGGGAGGAGCAAAGGAGAGTAGGAAAATGGGCCAACTACCATTTTACCCTCTGGGGGTCAGCTCCAAATTTTCCAGTCGGGATTAGGAGCCATGGAAGAATGGCCATTTCTATGACTCTTCAACAAAGAATCCTGGACTGATGGAGCTCATAAGTTCATCTTGCCACTAATTTCCTAATTGAGAATAGCAGCAAATGTTTTTAAAGGCACTTTAAAAATGTGTTGTTTTCTTACATCAGCAATTCTATGACTAAGGAATAGCCAGATCTATTTGGCAAACAAAATGTGAGTGATGAAGAGATGACATTTTTATCACTTTGTTTTCTTTTTTCTCCCAGCTTTATGAGTCTGGGGTTATTCTTACCTTCCACAAAGAATCTTCCTTAACTAACCCCAGTCCCTGTTTATCACCTCAGAATGCATATAGAACTTTCAGTATAAAGAGCATAACCTAACATTTGTTTTCTATCTTACAGCAGCTTCCTTTGTTTTTCAACTACACTTGGGGTTGGCTCTTTTGGGGCAAAGGAGCAGGCCTCATACCCAAATATTATTCATAGCTTCCTCAATGAGGGCAGGGATGGGGCCTTATACTTCTGAATGGGAAGGGGATCCAAGGAGAGGGGAAGGAGCAACTTGGCACAATACTGGGTACTACACAAAGTAGGTACTCAATATAAAACTTTTGATTATCAACTCAAGAAAGAGGACAATATTTAGAGGATTTAGAGAAGAGCAAAGAGAAGAGGCCTAAAAGAACTGGGGTGATTGAGACTTTAGAAAAAAGACAGGTTTAAGCTCAAAATATTCAAACAGGAAAAAGACAAATCACATGTTCAAAATCATTTAGATCCCATATAAAACCAGGGAAATTGATGGATCTACTATGCTCTGTAGTATGCTCTACTATCCTCCAGTATAGACCTCTGACTGAATCCAAACTTCACAGTTTAACATTTGGATTCTGTCAAAGGGTTGCACTTGAGGACCTAGAGGGCACTAAAATTTGGGTTCAAGGGGCAGCACTTGAGGACCTAAAGAGCCATGTGTGGCCTTGACTGTAGGTTCCCCAGCCTGAATTCTAAACCCATTTACTGAGAGAACAAGGTGATTAGGAGACAAAAGCACACAGTGTAAAAAAAGTATCTCTATTAAAACCATACACCACTACCCTCCTCATCACCTCCTCCATCCCAACCCTATTCCCCATTTCAGAGATGACTACTAGAAAGTTGCTTCTTCTCTGAAGTTGCAGCAAGTCAGGAAGACAGCAGAGATGGAAGAGAGGAAAATGCAGTCCAACTGGGTCTCTTTGAATATGAGTTAGTCAATGAAAAGGATACAACCTCTTTCCCAGGATCAATAAATACCTCCACATGACAAAGGGCATATGAGAGGGATTAACCTGAAGAGAATTCAGCTTAAAAGGAAAAGGAGAAAAGAAGGAAGTTGAGAATCTTTTCATTTTGTATTTGAACTTGGGTAGCAGCAGCTCTTTAGCTGCCATGTCCTTGTGTCCTTGTGTCCTTGTGTGTCGATCATATTCCCCCAGTAGGGAGTATGATCCTTGGGAGTATACCCTTGAGGGCAAACTATGTACTTCTGTCTTCATATTCCAACCCCTAACAGAGTCCTGCACATAGCAGCAGCTGAGTGTTTGTTAAAATCAATTGAAATCAATCTAGTCAAAATTCTTCATTTTACAGAGGAGGAAACTATTTCTCTAGAATGTCCAGGAACACTTGTGTTCTCAGATTTCCAATGCACCTATTGATCTAGCCTCTATGTCCCTGGGAACCAATGTGATCTGCCCTGTTAGAAATGCTAAAGTGTACAATGCCAGTTAGTATGCATACTCTGGAGAGGAGTGAAGGTAAGCAGACAGCCCACTAAAGCACAGAGTAGCTTCTGCAGTGGCATCTTTACAGAAAATATACAACCTGGTGGTCAGAAGGAAGACAAAGGCTGTGGTAATTAATACTGATATAGAATCACAGAACAGACAGCAGAGCCCACTCTATACCAACTCTGTAATCTCATCATTTTCCTCACTACTACCCCATAGCAGCATTATGAAACCACATTCCCTATGATCCCCTGTTACCAACCTCTCTAAAGTCAAAATAAGAATCTTCCCTTCCATGGTTGGGGGTGGAGGGGAAGAGGAAGGAGCAAGAAACAAAAAGGTGAAGAATCCTCATCTGAGAGCAGGTATCAATGGCAAAAAAGAGTCTAACCTTAGACATATAAACTCTCATGGATGATAACTGGCCAAGTAACAAATCCTTTGGCCAAACACTGAGTTATCATTTGTAATTTTTAAGGGTTCCCACTATAATTTCCAGGAAGAGAATTATATTTAAATTATATGTCTACCGATGTCCATGCAACACTAAGAAGACCTTGAAACTAGTAGTTCTATACTGTCATAAGCTAGCTAATGGAATAAAGAGCCACTTGGATAAGATACAAGGTTAACAGCTCACTTCAGGTTCCTTCTGACCTAGGAACCTGAAGAGATTTAAAAAGATTGCTTTCTGGGAGAGAATAAGGGATGGCTAGAATCTGGAGGAGGAAGAACTCCTGAGGATTAATTTGCAGGGGATCAACAAGGACTCTAAACAATGTGGAACCAGCTCAGAAGGATCATTTCCTGGTAAGATCTATTTCCAGTTCATTTAATTCACCAAAAATTTTGAATCTTTTTCCTGTTGCTAAGTGGAAAGCGAAGACTTTCGGGAACATAATACCAATTCCCTAATAACCTTCACTCACCCCTTGGTTTCTCCTTTCAAGGAAAGGCTAAGCTCATAAATGTGGCCACTCCTCAATGGAGTCTGCAAAAGCAGTACAGAAAAGGTGGGCAGCAGTGGTTTAGAGTTTTGTTTATTTTGCAATTACCAAAGGGTCAATGATACAGTGAAATCCCTCTGAATTTTTGCTTTGAAAATTCAAAATCTGGGATAGAAGAGAGTTGTCACCACATGGTAAGGTAAAGAAAAGACTAAGATTCAGGAGACCACCACCAACTGTGGTTGTGACGTTGAGTATCTCACTTTTCCTCTCTGTACCACTATTTCATCTGTAAAAGGAAGGGTTGGACTATATGATCTCCATGGTCCCTTCGAGTTCAATGAGTCCATGAGTTCACAGCTATCTCATAAGAGTCTACTTTCACTTTCTTGAATTCTTCTCATCACTGCTAGTACCATGGGGGCAGCAGTCAGAGAGACTATGGCTAGAGTACTTCAAAGAAATTTGGTCTCATTTATGTAAGCTGCTTGAGGGCAAGAGCTCTCTAGTTTTTGACATGTATTTGTACTTCGAGGACTTAGTACAGAAGTTTAATAAATGCTTTATTTAATCTAATCTAATTCATGTTCATCTTGTCCATTCCTGTGTCCCAATGAGAAGACGGAGAAGGGGAGTGCTCAGTTGGCTTTCCCCAAACTTAAAGTGTTTCCTAAAAATTACCACTGATTGCATATAAGCTAGAGAGGAAAAGAGAGCTTCCCTGCTGGTCCACATGATTGATTGTTGCTTGTTTTGTTTTTGGTTTTTTTTCCCCTCCCAAACAGGAATGCTACCCTTTTGGACAGATGGCTGCTCACACTGCAGCTTCAGTTAGCTTTCCCAATGAGGCTGAAGGCAAATCCACATTTGAGCTGAAAGTAAACAGCCTTCCAATTCAAAAGGCATTAATTCTAACTGCCAAAGCATTTGGAGTGCTTAGTACAGATGTCAAGTAGACAATTTCTGACCAAGCTAAGCCAGGGCACATAAGCAAGTTACACATTCTAAGCTGCCATCCTAGCTATGCTGTTTGTCCTTCAGCTAAATCCCTTCAGCATGGTGGAGTTTTAAAGGTTAAATCTGAAGCAACTGACAGTGCCAATCTCAGCTCTAGGGATGCTTAAAGAACATGGCTACCGGAGAATCACAAAATCTCAGAGCCGGAAGGGACCCTGGAGGTGAATTAATTCAACTCCTTACCTAGAGTAGAATCCCATCTATAAGGTCACTGTGGCATCACAGAAGATCTGAACTGGAAGGACCCTTAGAGGTCACCTGGCTAAATCCCTTGCCAGAAGCATGAATATCCTCTTCAAGATCATCAGAAGATCACAGAATTACTAAAGTTAGAAAGGGTTTAGCCCAGGCTGTATTTAAAACAGGAATCCTCTCAAAAAAAGGATGAACTTTTCAGACAGCTAGTACTAACTTTGAGAAACACTGACAAGAGTGAAGGTGCTCAAAATTTTAGTTTTTCTATAAGGAAGATGGTATAATACTGACAGATGCCTTATATTGCACAATCCTAGAGATCATCCCCAAGCTTGATTTTAAACCTCTTTTGACCCTCCTGTCACATTCAACTTATAGCTTAAGCCTTTAAATGCTGTTCTGGGTGGGAAGTCAAAACTTTTTTATTATACAACTCTACTCCAAACTGTCCCTTCCCTTACTTACTAGAGCACACCTGTCGACCCCCATCAGAGAAGGTCCAAAAAACACTAGAAGAAATTAAGGATCTAACTTCCTGGGCTCAGAAAATGGTGACACTAGATCCTAGGCTGGGTCATAGCTTAATGATATTTGGATGTAAGGAACATATGGAGCTTCATGAAACTCCAAAGTAAAATGTAGTCCACTTGCAATCTTGTAGCTTTGTAGTGAATATTAAAATAATATGCTTTGAGATTAGAATCATTTCTTCATAAATCTTTCTCTTTACATCTTAAATTGTACCTAGGGCCCAGAGCCAAAGAAATCAAAGGGGGAAAGGATCTATATGTACAAATGTATTTTTAGCAACTCTTTTCATGAAAGCTGAAAATTGGAAATAAATGTCTTCCTATTTCCTTTCTTGACTGCTTCTGACTCTCCAGACTTTGCTACCATGCCTCAGCTACCTTCTAGCTCTGAGAGACCATTCAGCCTCTGTCATCTTTTCACCCTAAAACATCAACATTTCTCCCAACTCTGCAGCCCCCTTCTCCTACTGGTGAGCTCTTCCTAGAATCTCCATTTTGGGGATGCAACCAGATCAACCATCCTTTATTCCTTTTTCAGTTCTATTTCTGATTCTCTGGACTTTACCACCATGCTTCAACATGGGTACTACCCCCTTCCTCCAGTATGATGGTTTCCTTTTAGCTGGGGTCTTCCCTAATTAGAATGGAAGCTCCTTGAGGACAGAAATTGTCTTTTTGCTTGTATTCATATCTTCAGTATGTAGTACTGTGCCTTGAATATAAAAAATCTTCAAAAATTCTTGTTGACTAATTAAATTATGTAATGCAAATGGAACGGAATATTATTATGCCATAATAAATGATGAAATAGAATATTTTATAGGAAACCAGGCAGTCATTTATTAACAGATGCAGAGAAATGTGAGCATTATGGGACACAAATGGAATAGAATATTATTGTGGCATAATAAATGATGAAATAGAAAATTTCATAGGAAACCAGGAAGACATTTATGAACTGATGCAGAGAGATGTGAGCAGAAATAGGAGAATAATTCATACAGTAACATAATTATAGAGAAAAGTAACCTTGAAGGACTTTAAAAACTCTGATCAAAGCAATGATAAACCATGAGTCCAAAAGAATGAAGATGAAACACAGCACTCATATCCTGGCAGAGAGGTGATGAAATTAGAATGCTTAAAGAAACATAACCTTTCAGACTAGGCTAATGTGGGAATTTATTTTGTTGAATTGTGCAACAAAGTATTGAGGGGTTTATTTATCCATTTTTAAAAAATTTGTTTAACTGGTAGGTAGTGGAAGCGACAGATTAATTTTTCAAATGCTCGAAAATTGTACCTACAATATAAGTTCTATAGGACAAGAGATCTAGACAGGGAGCTGAGATATGCCAATAGTGATTGTATATGTCTCTCTTTTAGAGGGGAAGGACCAAAAAGATCATCTTTCTAAAATTGCAAAACTTGTTATTCCTGACTATTACTCACTTAAAATCAAGAATAACTGTGAGAATTTAGTCTTTAAGAGATGTATCATGAGTTATTTCCCAGAGAAATGTCATTTCTCCTTTTCCCACATACATTCTTGCATTTGAGTACCTCAGATACCTAAATTCAAGTGTATTGTATTAGACGATTAATAAAGCTTGGATGAACGTGAAGAAAACTAACTATATAGCATGAGAAGAAAACTATATATACACATATACATATACAGATACATTACATATGTATTTATATGTATTATGTGTGTGTACATATATATACACATACATTATTTCTTCTCAGAGACACCCAGGTTGTTTATCCCTTCACAGAGTGAAGTCAAGCAAGAATACTTCAGGCTTCTGTGGGATTTCCCTAAAGTCCCTAAAAGGGCAACAATAATTGGGAAGAAATGTTCCCATTATGGAGTCAAGATATGATGGGATTTTAATGGAGGGAAAATAACTCGCGTTTATTTTTTCTTCTGATTCATTTCCAGATTATTATGCAACCTGACTAGAAAATACCCTATCTCTGACCAAGGATTAGTATTCACCCCTATGACAAATCCCAAAAAATTAATTCACATTTTCACAAACATTGTAAAATTTCATAGTTGAAAGGAAATCGAGGGGTCCTCCCTTTACAACATAAATGACAAGTGGTCATCTAACCTTTGTTTAAAAACCAAGGTAGTAAATTTCACTTTGGGGCAGCTCTAGTTATTAAGATTCCGCCCCCCCCCCAAATATCAAACCTACTCAATAGCCAACTCAAGTTCAACAGAAAAGAATTAGAAAGCTGGAAGTTAACTGATACAGAGGAGATCACCTCTGTGATATAATGGAAAGGGTGCTAAATTTGAAGTCGGAGGCCCAGGGTTCAAATATTGGTTCTTTGAATTTGGGGCCATCATGGACATCATGTAATTTCTCCAAGCCTCACTTTCCTCATCTATAAAAAAGGGGATTAGACAAAATGACCTCTAAGCTCCCTTCCTATTCTAAATTGATCATTCTATGATTTAATCTTCGGGGAATCTGAGTTACACAGACTAAATGAATCCAAACTTCACAGAACAAATCTTTTTATTAGGGTCCTAGACAAAGCAAGACCTCCTTGAGATAAGCTGTAAGACTCTCCTACCACTATCTACCACTTCAGGCCAGCTCAAGAACAGTTTTACCTACTTAGGATAATCCCCTTAGTGAGGGGGTTATTATTATATATATTATTATATATATATATTAGTGAGAAGGCTGTACCTAGCTCCATCCTGGGTAGTCACATCCACACCCAAATCACCAGGTTCTTCAGGTTTCTTTTGTTCTGGCCTCCCTTTACTCAAGTTTAGTCAATGGATGGCCTAAGGAACACCTACAGTCACCATCACCTCCTCCTCTTCCTCAGGCTCATGCCATCAGGATAGCTGAGAACAATACTGCAATGCAATTCAAAAAGTCTTTGTGAAGTACCTACCCAGATCAAGGCTAAGAGGAACCTGATATAATACAGAGAGGGATGGCCTGGGAATTAAGAAAATCTGAGCTCAAGTCTGCCTCTGATACACCCTGGCCACGTGACTTATAGTGGCTCAATCACTCAACCTCTCATTGCCCCAGCCAACTGTCTAAGACCAACAATACTGAAGGAATTTTTTTCACTGAGAAATCTAATGCCAGTGAAATCATAGCCCTTTTTATGGGAGAATTGTGAATGATACCCAACTGTCCATACATATGAGCATACACATACTTTGTTTTTTATAAAAAGTGGGGGAGTGGGAAGAGACAACATTCCTTGAGAGTCATATCCTGTATTTCTACCAGAACTCTGAAATCACCTACTTTGTTATAAATTTTTCATTTGAGGATACAAGTGTGTGGATATGTGTGGATATATGGATATATGTCTTCATACACACATACACACCACAAATGAGAATTAACAGAAAGTCATTTCTGTTGGTTCTTTCACTCTATAGTAGAGAGAGTGAACTCAAAGAGCTCAAGGGATTGGTCCTCCCTCTATGGTCTACAACAAATCGGCCCAATCCAGTTTACACTTCATCTCTTTCCATATGTTTCCCTTAATCTGTCAGGCCTAAATGTCTCTTGCTTTAAACACACATGTGACTAGAGACCTAATCTGGACTGCACAAAATCTAGTTGGAATTCTTGGCTATGAGAGAGTTTGTCTAGTGATGCCTTACTCAGTCCATTGAAAATGAATGGGCCACCCAGATATTCCATCAACAGGATGGAAAGTAGCTGGCATCTCAGCCTGCAACTGCTTCAGTAATCACACTCATGTTTTTTCTAAAATTTATATTACAAATGAATACCCACCACCACAATTAGAGAAGATTTTTGTTTGTTTGTTGTTTCATGGACTGACAATAAATAGCTTTGCATCTCTCAAAACTGCATCAGGCATGGAAAGACCACTGGCTCTTTCTTTGGTCAGAGGACCTGTGTTCAAATACTGCTTCTGAGGCTTACTGCTTCTGTGATTTTCTTTTGCTTTTTTTTTTTTTGGAGGGGCAACTGGGGTTAAGTGACTTGCCCAAGGTCACACAGCTAGTAAGTGTTAAGTATCTGAGGTTATATTTGAACTCAGCTCCTCCTGACTCCAGGACCAGTGCTCTATTCACTGCGCCACCTAGCCATGGGAACTTTTGTGACCTTCTGCAAGTCACTTTAATCACTGCGGGCCTCAGCTTCTTCATCTCTAAAATGGGGCAGGGGTATGATTTCTAAGCTTTCATGTACCTTAAAAACACATAATTTCTATAGCTTTATGAAAATGTAATCCTGTGATTCATTAGTAAAAACTTCAGTACAGCTAGGTGTGTGGTGGATAGAGCACCAGGCCTGGAGTCAGGAAAATGCATCTTCCTAAATTCAAATCAGGCCTCAGACACTTCTTCATAGCTATGTGACCCTGAGCAAGTCACTTAATCCTGTTTGCCTCCATTTTTTCATCTATAAAATGAACTGGAGGAAGAAATAGCAAATCACTCCAGGATCTTTGTGAAGAAATCCTCAAAAGGGGTCACAAAGAGTAGGATATGACAGAAATAACTGAACAACAACAACAAATAAAAGCTTCATGCCCAGAAAAAGGAAGGTGACTGTCCCTTTACACACACACACACACACACACACACACACACACACACACACACACGTATGTGTGTGTTTTTGCTGCTCGAGAAGTATTTGCAATATTGTGCTAAATTCTAGGTACCATATTCTAGGATGGTCCCTGACAAGCTGTAGTACCTCCAGCAGAAATCAAACAATATGGTAAGGGGCCTGGAGACAGTGTCATACAAGGATCTGTCAAAGGAGTTGGAGATGTTTGGTCTACAGAAGAAAAGACTTAAGGGGAGAACATGAGGTTAGCCTTCAAACATCTGAAGAGTTATCATATGGCTGACAGATCAGACTTTTTTTTTCCTTGGCTCCAGAGGGCAAAAGTTACAGAAAGGCTGATTGATGTAAAGAAAAACTTCTTAACAATTAGAGATGTCAAAAAGTAGAATTGGCAGCCTTAGGATAAAGAGATCTCCCCATCACTACAGCTCTATCAAAGATGGATGGCCAGGGTGGGGTGTATAGGAAGAGTGGAATAAAGATGGATAGGACAAGCCGTACAGAAAATACCTGCTTCAAGCACAGGTTGGACTAGATGGACTTTGAGGTTCCTTCCAACTCTGAGATTTTCAAATAAATATATTTTTCCCTCAGTGATCTGTAGGATCCTTCTCAGCAGTGAGATAAATGGTAAATTGCTCTCCTCTTCAGGGACATTAATAGCCATTACCTGAAGTGTGGCTTCTCCATGGATATTAACTAGAATGTACCAGAGGACAGATGGGGAAGGGAAGGAAAGATGGAAAAAAGTCTTAAGGTATAGAGAAGTGAGCAGTAAAGAAAATAATTCAGGCAAATCAAAACCAATTTTCACCAGTAGTTTGAACTTGGCAAAGAATTCAGGAAACCACAGTTTCATTTTCTATGTTCTTTCTACACTTCTAGGATGTCCCCACACTTCTTCAGATGCCCAGTACTCTCCTATGTTTCTTCTCTATCTCTGTCTACATCTCTGTCTCTGTCTCTGTCTCTGTCTCCATCTCTCTCTCTCTCTCTCTCTCTCTCTCTCTCTCT
>NW_027185712.1:2580456-2647770 GCF_028583685.1 Petaurus breviceps papuanus
CTCTCTCTCTCTCTCTCTCTCTCACACACACACACACACACACGCACACGTACACGCACACACATATGCATACACACACATACAGAGTTTTGGGTTATTCTGAAAAGCTGAGAATCATCAGTATGCATCATAATGACTACTCAAAAAAGTGGAAACATTACTTCTATTCCTCCAAAGAAGGAAATGAAGCCTAATAACAGTTAATGTTCTTCCTAAGGTCACCCTAACAATGTTGGAAGAGACTTTAGAAGCCACCTCATGCAACTTCCCACCCAACGCAGGAATTTTGTGAGGCAGTACCCTCCTTTGTCGAACAGCTTCCATGGGTAAGAATCTCCTTCTAGTATTGATTTGGAATTTGCATCCTTTTTTAACCTAAACCCTGGTTCTATTCTACAGATCAATTGCTCTCAGCTATATTCTTTTTTTTCCCATTTTTCAAATGCTTTATTAACTTCTGATTTATGTCATTCATTTCCACCAGATTTTGAGTTACACATTTTCTCCCCATTTTTCCCCTACCCACCACCCACAGGATATCCCCTCCTCCAATCTGTTCTCTCCCATATTTTCTCTCATACCTCCTTTGACTTTTCCAGTAGGGCATGGTGGATCTCTATGCCACAGTGCCTGTATATCTTATTTTCCAATTACATGTAAAATAGTATTATTAATAGTACACACACACACACACACACATATATATATATGTATACACACATATGTTTAAACATTTGATTTTAAATCTTTTAATTCCAGATTCGTTCCCTTCCTCCCTTGTCACCCACCCTTAATGGGAAGATAAGCAGTTCAGTATAGGTTGTACATGTGTAGCTTAGGCAAAACATTAACATAGTTGATATACTGTAAAAGACTGACTATATTTCCCTCCCTCCTATCCCACCTCCCACTTGTTCTATTCTCTACTTTGATCCTGTCCCTTTTCAAAAGTGGGTGCTTCCAACTTCCCTCTCCCCCAGCCTGCCCTCCATTCCATCATCCCCCCTCTCATCCCCTTCCCCCCTACTCTCCTGTAGGGTGAGATACCCTATTTAGTGTGTATGTCATTCCCTCCCCGAGCCAAATTCAATGAGAATAAAGTTGACCCATTTCCTTTTGCCTTCCTATTCTTCCCCTCCATTGTAAACATTTTCCCTTGCCTCTTCTATATGAGATAGTTTACCCCATTCTGTCTCTCCCCATTTCCTCTCATTATATTCCTCTCTCACCTCTTAATTTCACCTTTTAAGTATCATCCCTTCCTATTAAATTGGTCCTGTGCCCTCTATCTATGTCTACCTGTAAACATATGTACACACATTAACATATGTATGTATTCCATATGTATTCATATGCCTATATACCCTCCAATATATACATATATATATTCCCTTCAACTATTTTCATACTGAGAAAAGTTTCATCAGTTACAATTATCATTTTTCCATGTAGGAACATTAATAGTTCCACTTTGACAAGTTCCTTATGGTTTCTTTTCCCTGTTTACCTTCTCATGCTTCTCTTGCTTCTTGTACCTGAATGTCAAATTTTCTATTCATCTCTTTTTTTCATCAAGAATGCTTGAAAGTGCTCTATTCCACTGAATGACCATATTTTCCCCTGAAACATGATACTCAGTTTTTCTGGGTAGGTGATTCTTGGTTTTAATCCCAGCTCCTTTGACCTCCGGAATATCATATTCCAAGCCCTTTGATCCCTCAGTATAGAAGCTGCCAGATCCTGGGTTATCCTGATTATGTTTCTACAATATTCAAATCGTTTCTTCCTGGCTGCTTGTAATATTCTCTCCTTGATCTGGGAATTTCAGCTATATTCTTGAACAAAATAAACAATAACACCTTCATCACAGAAGAAAGACTTTCAACATGGAGAATCACTGACCACTGCTTAAGGCTGCTGTTGCCCAGACAGGCAGTGTGTTTGAACACTGAGTTCTCAACCTATCTCCACTGATGATTTGCTATGTGATCCTGGATAAGTCATTCAACTTTTTTTTCCTCTGGAAATTCTTCACCTAAAAAATTGGGGAAATGATAACTGCTCTCTATACCTCATTCAAAAATGAACATGTAGGGGCGGCCAGGTAGCACAGCAAGTAAGAGCACCGGCTCCAGTGTTGAGAAGACCTGGAGATCAAATCCCGGGCTCAGACACTCAGCACCACACCCAGAAATAACTGGCTGTGTAACCTTGAGCAAGTTACTTAACCCCGATTGCTTAAAAAAAAATGAACATGTTGATGAGGGCACTTTGATTAGGATAAAACTCTAGACAAAAGTAAGAGATTTTTATTACAAAGCATTACATACATTCTGACTGTCCTGCCCCCAACACACAGACACAGACACAGACACACACAGACACATATAACTGCCTTCCAAAACACCCAAGGGTAAGGGAAAGAAGTACCAAGGGCCTGCTTAAGAAGCATTTACCCCAATTCAGATGTGTGAGTCAGTGTGGCAATGTGTACAGCAGGCTAGACTTCAAACTGGAAGATCTGATTTCAAATTCTATCTTAGATAATTACTGTGTGATTATGGAAAAGTCACATCTCAGAACTTCAATTTCTCTCACTTGTAAAATTAGAATAATTTTTGACAAACTTTAGAAACTTTAAAGCACCATATAAATGTGAATTGCTAAGGAGTAGCCTAATATACCCAATCCTTTCCTTAACTAATGGGTTTCTTTTGTCATCAGATTCAGGGAGTGGGAACAGAGGAGGGCAAGAAGGGTATATTAAGCTCTTCACGTAGGGTAGTTCCTCTTCCAACATAATATTTTTCATTTTAGAAAATTTTGGAAACATTCATCTGGTCAGAACATAAAGTGCTTTAAGGTCAAAAGGCATCGACAGGACAGACAACAAATGAACCCAGCCAGGGGCCTCTTATTTCTGAAGTCAAATCAGACAAGGCACTGCTCACATCCTCCCTACTAGCCCTGAAGATTAAAGATTAAATTGAAGCACCTATGTATGCTGTGCCAGCATCATGATAGAAAAGGCAGGAGATATGTATGAGATAAGCACATGGTCCCTGCCCTCATCAGTATTCCAGTCTTCCAGTCAAAATACAGACATGTAGCATGAAAGTTTTATGTCCCAACTCCAAACTCCCCTGGATAAATCACTAAAAACTCTCCTGAGTTTCTGTTTCTTTGTCTACAAAACACTATCTGTACTATCTACCACACAGGGCTATTAGAACCCTTTGTAAATACTGAAGGGCTGGAGAAATGTGGGTTGTTATTTTTACTAACACTGAAGTAGAAAAACGTATGTGATTTGTAAGCCAATAACAAGGATCAGAGTCTAGTGGAAGAAGCCTGGATGAGTTAACAGATCTGCTTTCTAGTTCCAGGTCTGGTATCTCTCTGACTATGCATCTGGATAAGAATTTATCCAGATAAGAAGGGTCTCCGTTTGTTCTTCATGGAAATCATAGGTGATATTACCCCCAATCCTCCCATTACTCACAGGGTTTTTGTGAGGATCCAATGAGGTACCGTAACTTTGTCAATCGGAAGATACTACACAAATGTATTTATATTGTGATTTCCAAGTCATTTTTTCTTCTTAACATTCTCTTATTTTACAAGGGAGACAGCTCTAAGGAGCTTTAGAAGGATCTTAAGTCTGCAACTTATTAGCTGCAAAATACAGGGCAAATTAAAAAAAAAAATCTCCTAATCTCAGTTTCCTCACCTGGAAAACAGGGATGATAATGCTTATATTACCTAATTATCAGGGCAACTCTGTGGGGGGTAATTCAATTATGTACTGCCTACTTAAGTGCACTATGTAAATGTGAGCTGCTATTATTATTTCATGCAAAAAGAAGGTATGACTTGAGCTGAGCTCAGGGGGAAAAAAAGAGAATTTGGAGAAGCAGACAGTGGGTTACATTATAGGTGGGTTTTTAATTTGGAGCAGATGGATGAAGATTAGACTTCTTCCAAATACCATTCCTTAATTTTTTTTTTCTGGCAATTCCTTAAACTTTTAACAGTCTGAGTTTTACAATTTCTCTTAAGGGAAATCTGAGAAGACCAGGTCACCTGCTATCCTACAGAACCTACCAACAACAACAACATTATTTATGTACAGTTTTTAATTCTGTGAGACACTTTACATAGAGCATCTCATTTTATTCTTGTGATGGAGGTGCTATTATTATCTCCATTTCCCAGATGAGGAAAGTGAGGACAAGGGAGGTTAAATGATTTTTTTCAAAGTCACACAGCTAGTAAATATCCGAGAGAGAACTTGAACTCAGGTCTTCCTGACTTTAAGCCCAGCAGGAAAGATGCATAAAGGTCACTCAACCAGGAGGGGTGAGATTCTAGGGACTAGTTTAGAGGCTCCAAGGGTACTGCTTCAGCATAGCATTATACCTTTGAGAGAACTGGTCCAACACCCCTCCCCCTCCCCCCACTCGTAAGACAGAAGTCCAGTTAGTGGTACTTTTCCTAAGGCAATGGGATGGGGGTGGGACAGAAAATTATAATTATTGCCTCCATTGCCTGTGCCTGTACATCTCATTATTGAGCAAGGACTGGAATCAAAGTGTCCCTGTACAGCTGGTGTCCCACTTAATCCATTCATAATCAAAAGTGATTAGCATAGATGTCTGTATGCTAGGGTTACTGCCTGTGAGATCAAAGTCGAAGCTTCTGGCCTAGCTTCCCAGACCCACCTGAATGTTGGAAGGGGCAAAGTGAGAAGGAGGGCTAGGGTTGGGCCATCATATGCTGGCAGCCTGGCCTGGAGGGAAAGGCCAAGGTTTTTACCCTTGTTTATGGCTCTCTGCCCAGTCAATCTTGAGGAAAGACCCTCACCCTGAACCGACATGGTACAGAGTGGAATAGGGTTTATCTGTCATGGCCGAGTGGAGCATGGTGAGGAGAATCTTAGAACACTAAGAGAGGGAAGGCAGTTTAGAGATCATCTAATCTTTAGGCAGAGAGATGTTGGATTATAGGTAGAGAAAGAGAAAAATATCTATCTCTATCTATCTGTCCATCTATCTATCTATTCAGCCATCGCCAATGTGTAAGATTTGCCTTCCTTGATTCTATCTAAGTGTTATAAGAAAGGATTCAGTTAGGGGTAGCTAAGTCATTGGGAAAAAAGGATGAAAAAATGAATATCAATAAGACTTTTTTTTAATCATCTGCCATCTATACCACTTATTTGGCATATGATCAGTATCATATTATTTACTGTCTTGTGGCAATCTCCGTATTAATGTTTTATACTGCTATGTACATCATTTCACTTAATTTTCATGTTGTTTAATTCTCAATAAGACCATAATTTGTTTCAATTACCTGTTCCCACTACCATACTGTTCAATATTGCCTTTGTGATGCCCTTTCTTCCTCACTGTTCATTGTGGCCATATTTTACAACAGAAGCAAGAAAGTAGGATTTAAGATTGCACTGCACCACAAGCTGATGGTGGGAAGAAACCATGATCCCCATAAATTTTACATCATGGAGCCCAGTACATTGATAGAAGCTCAGCAAATACTTGTTGAATTGAGTCATACATCTTCCAGCTTGACTGAATTACTGTCAAGGAGGTAATTCACGGGTTCCTAAAATCCTGAAGCCAGAAAGGAACTTACAAGTCCCTTTGGCACATAGGACTGGCTTTATAAATGAGGAATTTCTACAGAGCAGGAGAATGACTTGTTTAAAGGTCATGGGGAGAATTAGTGGAAGAACCTGAACTAGGGATTAGGTCTCTTAATGTCCAGCCCAGTGCTCTTTCTACTACAACAAATCTCAATGTTGTTGCCATTTGTGATTTAAAAAAGAAAAGGAAAGAAAAAAGGGAAGCTGCCTTAATAGATTTCTCAAGTCTGTTCCCACTGGGGATATTTAGGGTAAGAGGGAAAGAGAGAAAGTGAGACTTTCACACCATGAAGATGCCTTTGCTATGCCAAGGAATTTCTGGCACTTCATTCATTTTCCCATCCATTATAGCTTTTCACCAGGTAACAGGGGTAAGGGAATAAGCATTTATAACGTGCCTACTATATTCCAGGAAATGTGCTAAGTGTTTTTTTTTTACAAATATTACCTCATTTGATCACCACAACAACCCTGTAAAGTAGGTAGTATTATAAGCTCCACTTTACATTTGAGGAACCTAAGGCAGACATATGTTAAATGATTTATCCACGGTCACACAGCTAGGAAGTGTCCAAGACCATACAGGAACACAAGTCTTCCTGACTCTAGGCTTGGCATTCTGTCCACTAGGCCATCGGCTACCTCTAGGCCAGGGAAGAGCCCTTGGGAAACAAAGGCCAGGGCTGCTGATTTTGTGTCTTGCAATGTTGCCACATTGATTAACTCTCCAACTGTAAAATGGAGCCCTCTAGAAAGTGCATCACCTCTGGTCACCAGCTTGCCAGCTAATAAATGACTGTGCCAGCAGGCTCAGTAGCACCCTGTTAGCCTCAATAATCAAGTGGCTTCTGCCAGTGCCTAATGCATATTCAAGACTGAGATTATATTGCAGGGAGGATCAAGCACCTTATTTGATGCAAAGGAGACAATACTTTTTAATTTTTTTTTTTTTGCTTCTGCTTAATACAGGAGTTCTGAACCATTTTTTTTTCATTAACCTCTACAGCCCTCCCCAACTTTGGCAGTTTGTTGAAGCCTGAGTATGAAACCCTTAAATGCACAGGATTACAAAGAAAGCCAATTATACTGAAATATATTTATCCAAATATTCACACAACACCCCCACCCCATAACCCCATAAAAAAAAAAGTTCACATACCCCAGGTTGAGAACCACTGCCTATTTAGGGAAAGGCTTATTGAGGAATGAATGACATTGATATCAGATAAAGGCCCTGACCCCTATTGCCACTGGACTCTGAGAGGGATGGATCTGTGGATATCACTTGCCCTCCCAAATTGAAAATAACCAGGGGCAGAGACAGTGTAATATTAATGGAATAGGAAAATCTTCCCTGTCCTTTAATATGGTGTAGCAGCAAGCACCCCAAGCGTCCTCAGGGTTTGCTGCCACCACAGGTTCTTGGATCTGCTTTGATAAAGGAAAGCAACTCAAAATGGGTTAACAAGCTTACTTTAATCAGTCAGACATATATCGTTTACCTTGTTCAGGGGAAAAAGGTCAGCACCCCAAACTTCAAAATTTACAGACAGATTATCAAGACATTAACAGATCAAGTAGACAGCTTTTCAAACTGTCCAACCATTACATCCATACCCAGTCAACATATGGGTTTTTCAAAGCCGGGGGACTCTCAACAACGGCTTCCCAGAATTCAGATCAAATCACAGAACACTTCTCAAAGTGAGTCCCAAAACAAAGCTACACATCAGGGCTTATATAGCCTTCTCCTGGCTCAGAGAATGTAACAACCTTATTGACTCACTGGCCAATCAAGAAGTATCTACTGAAAAACAAGCCTCCCTCCCCAGGCTTCAGGTGCATTTTAGCCTAGGGGCAGGGAAGATCTTCCAAATTTGCATTCCCATTACATATGCCTATGTGACCAAATGTATCCCCTTTTCCCTTGGAACAGGAGCCATGTTCCTAGGTCTAAAGATACTCAGGTATTTCAATCAAGGATGTCTTGCTGCTTTCACAGCTGTGATACATACTGAGTCACATAGAGACCATTAGGGGAGAAATTCGTCTAAGGAAAAACCTGCCTGAGGAACTTGCTTTAAGGGGAATTTTGCATGCAGGAAGGTTTCCATACCTTTTGGTACTGAGTCAATTAGGCAATGAGTCACATGGGTTGTGATACCTTCTGGCCCTGAGCCTATTAATTGAAAACTGCATACACTGGGTGGTTGGCATTTTACTTTGGGGACTCATTCATGAGAAGGACCTTTTGATTCCCTGGATGGGACTCTGAGTAGCCGTTTGTTAAGAGCCCCCTCCCCACAACTACTCAGATGTTCGTGCTCTCTCAGTCTGGTGGCATATATAGGTGGTTGTATTACTTTGTTCAGATAGTTGGAGCCCTGTCTGTTGGATTCTGTCTTGTATATTCACTTCTTTCTACTTATCTGTAATTCAAGTAAGATTGCTGACCCCTTTAAAATTGTCTTTCCTTTAGAAAAGTAGATCAAAGAAGCTGTGCTAGCAGACCATCCTAGGTCTGCTAGGGTGCTTGCTAATACAGATGGCCATGTCTTAGCCCTCTAGCAAAACATCAAGAAAAGTGCTGGGCTTAGAGCAGATGGTCAATAAAAGCAATGGTTACTCAAGAGTAGATGAAAGAGAGAAGGTTCAGATAATCTGATTTCTTTCTGTGGGTTGTCATAGAACATAATACACTAAGGCAAAAAGACCTTTGCCTGGTACCTATCTACCCAATCCCTGGCACTAAAATTCTTTTTTTTAAATTGCTTTATTTTAGGTGTTTTTTTTTTTTTGCTTTTTGGAGGGAAATTGGGGTTAAGTGACTTGCCCAAGGTCACATGGCTAGTCAAGTGTCTGAGGTCAAATTTGAACTCAGGTCCTCCTGACTCCAGGGCCGGTGCTGTATTCACTGGGCCACCTAGCCACAGCCTAAAATGCTTGAATTTATAGCCTAAAAGAACCACAGACATCATTTTGTTCAAATCCCCATTTTACAGATAAAGAAACTGAGTGCCTCAGAGGTCAGGTGATCACCGGTGCTAAGCAGCAGAGCCAAATTTAGAAGCCAAGCTTCCAACTTCGAATCCAGAATTCTCTCCTTCATTCCACAGCTCCTCAAAATGAGTTATTATTCTATTCATTTTAAAATAAGTGTTTATTGAGATCTTACTACATGTGGGGAATATGAGCTACAGTTCTGGTCTTGCAGTAGCTCATATTTAAATTGAGCAAACATGATCCATGGAACACAAAATTGCAGGAAGGAGCAAAATGTGGTATGAGAGTGTTTGATATTGGCTAAAAGTTCTTTCTATAAGTGTCTAAAAAGTAATGAAATCACTGACATTTGGAGGAGTCAGGGAAGGCTCTGTGGAAAAGGTAGTATTTGCCTTGGGTCTTAAATATGGTTAGGAAAAGGTCCAGATTCATCCGAGGGGGTCAGAGTTGAGTCAGATCAGGGAAGTTACCCCAGTGTGCAATGGCCAAGGAAGGTCTAGTCAACTCCAACCTCTCCTTATTCCAAAGGATTCATGAGACAGTAAGCCTTGTTTTCAGTGTCTGACCTGTTCTCAGACCCTGATGGGGCCTCATATGTCATTGCCTAAATAGGCATGAAAGGGGTTCACCTCTGCCACTTACTGGCATTGACAATGGATCTCTCTCTCTCTTCCTATTGCCAGGTTAGCAAGAATGAGGAACTACCTTTAAGCCTAGAGGCATTTTAAAGCTATGCTTCCAGACACTGGCATCATGACAGATCTCCTCCCTTGGCAGCTGATCTGGGTGGCTGTCTCAGGCATGCGTTCAACACTAACAATGTGGTGTCCCTGTCGCCTGTACAAACTGGCAGTACCGGAAAGTGTCATTTGATAGAGAGAAAGGAAAGCAACAGTACTTCCCTTTGCTCCTCTGGTGATCAAGGATTTCAGTTTAATTTGTAACAGAATGCAAGTGTAAACGAACTGACAACAGGGTTATCAGCTATTCTGTTGGTAGCACTTGAGGCAATCTTACTTTGATTTGACTAGACCCAGCTGTCCACTGCATGGAACGACCTTTTGCCCCATCCTGGGAAAAATGTAATTCTCTTCATGCGTGTTTCTGTCCATGGGGAGTTGGAAACAGAGGCTGCTAGAATAATGGTATGGTTTCCTAATGACAGATGCTCAAACAAGCAAAGAAATTAGGCATTGTCAGAAATATAATATACAACTCTCCTTTCTTAAAAAAAAAAAATAAACAACCAGCCATCTTCTTAGGAGGAAATAAGACAGTTGCAAAATTACCACACATATGAACACAGAAATTTAAAAAAAAATCTTTTGTCTCTAAAAGATAAAATGAAAAAACAAAACTTAAGATGAGGGGCCCTCTACTTGTTTTCTTTTTTACATCTAATGTATACTGAGGCAAAGATGCTTCCTCCATACCTTTAATCAAATATGAGTTAAGTATGTGTGTGATATATATGGCCATAAGAATCTACTACATGATTTTATTGATAAAAAGCATATATAGAGGTTACCATCAAATACTTTCCTCAAAAATACATCATTACATAAGGAACATGGAATTTTATGGGTGTGGGAATTCCCTCAAGAGTCTTAGAGTTGTCTGAGGGACTGAGGTTAAACTAGCAACCAAGTATTCCTGAAGCCACGTCTAAGATTCTATGCTAGTCTGCCTAAAAATATAGTAGTATCCCACAGATGCTATAATGATAATATTGATCCACTAGAGCCCTAGAATAAGCTTTTGAGTTGTCACTTCAATAATCATAATAATAGTTTATATGCGTATCCAATTTTATATTTGCAAAGCATTTTCAAATACATGACATCATGTCATTTTCTCGATAACACTGTGAGTCTGTCAGGAGAGATAACATAACCACCACTTCACCAAATTCTCAATCTCCAGAAGAATTAATTGCCCAAGGTCATAAAGCTATTCAAGAGTGGAGCTAAGACTTAAAATCCTATCTTCTGTATCCAGTACCAGAGGTCTTTTGATTATATAGAAGTTGTGTTTGTGCTGATCCATCCACATTCTCACCTAATCTGTCTTCTGACCTTAAGCATGCATTTGTGTAAAGGCTGGCAAGGATTGGGGTTGTAGTGTCTGGACAATGGTATCTGCTGAATTTTACCTTGCTCTAACCCTTGAAGGTGCATGTATATTGAGAAAACGTTCAAAGCATCAGGAGTTGTGATAATTATTCTATGGTACCTATTAAGCACAGAAAGTATAGAGAATACCAAAATATATTTTCATAGTAGCTAGCACATACAGGCAAACATGACAGAAGCATGGAGAGTTGTCAAGACACCAAGAGCAGACTAACTTAGCATACAAGAAACGGTTATAAAGGCAGCCCCAGAAAGGTAGGGAGGCCAGGCTGAACCGAGCTAGAAACATCATGCATCCCGAAAACACAGATAGACACTTCTAATATATCAGATTGTTATGCCTGCTCTCAATCTCCCTCCCCTCACCACCCCGAATTGTAACATCTGCTGAAACAGTTTATGGGCTCATGTTTCATTCCCACTGTTTTAACGTTAGCAGAGCTTTAGTTGTGGAGCACTCAGGAGAGCCCAGTTCAGTCATTTCAGTCAAAGCCCTTTCAATGACTGTAGCTATTACTGTAGTTGCTACAGAATGCTCTGGTCCTTGCAGTTTTCTCCAAAGAACCCACATAGCATATACCTCCATGAGCTAGACCTGAAGCTATATATAAGCAGAGGGTGATTTCTGTTTCAAGTTGAATGATTGTGGTCAGGGTCAAACTAAATTGGGTTTAGAGTCCATGGTCATCCAAGTATCTCTTTGTATACCTCTTCTCCCCTAACTTGTACACCTATGCAAAATCAGATTAAAATGACTATCATGGGGAAAAGAAATCTCAAAACAACATTTAGAATATGATTAGGGAGGAAGGAATAATGGACTGATTATATATGTATTATATATTATATTATATTATATATAATATGATTATATATGTAGATAGATGGATACATAGATAGATATAAAGATACTCACACAGAGACACACACATATGACTCAGAACATTTTAAAATCAATCAGCAAGCATTTAGTAAGCACTCACTTATGTGCCAGGCCCTGTGGTAAGCAAGGGGGATGCAAAGAAAGGGAAGAAGGAGGAGGAGGAGGAAGAGGAAGAAGCAGAAGAAGAAGCAAAAGAAGCAGCAGCAGAAGAAGCAGAAGCAGAAGAAGAAGAAGAAGCAGAAGCAGAAGAAGAAGAAGAAGAAGAAGAAGAAGAAGAAGAAGAAGAAGAAGAAGAAGAAGAAGAAGAGAAGAACACAATGACGACGAAGAAGACTACTTCCTTCCTTCAAGGAGTCCATGGTCTAAATGAGGAAACAATATGAAAATAACAAAGTACATTTAAGATTTATACAGAATATAATTCTCTTACAGACAGTAAGTAATCTAAAATAAATCACATAGACAGTAATATGAAAGTGGAAGTCATAACTAACTCCAAAGGTCCAGAAAAAGTCTTTACTCCATCCCCTCATCTTGGGCTACATCTCTGAAGTAACACTTTACTGCCTCATTCCTATTATGGTAGAACATAGCAGGTTTTGTCTCCCCATATCCACTCCCATTTTCTGAACTATCAGAATGATTCTAGAAGCAATCAAATAGGAAATGTAGCATGTCACACAGTGAAAGACTAATTTAAAAAAATCTCAGTCTATCTGGGGAAGCCTGAACTAACTCTATTGATCACTACCTACCACAAACTTTGAACTACTATAATGTCCACTTTAAGACAAGAGGTCACAGGAGTGTTTCTCCTATTTGTCTCTACCCAAAAGCCAACACCAGTTAATCCAGATCATGATGGAGTTTTGACACCCTAATTGTATCTCATGAGCACCTTTCCCATTTTTTTCAAACAATGCTCTATTTTATTTGCCCAACTATAATTATCAAGTGAGAACAGAGAGAAAGGGAGAGGGAATTTAGGGAGAAAGGGTGAGGGAGAAGGAGAGGGAGAGGAAAAGGGAGGGAGACAGAGACAGACAGGAGAGAACCTAGAAATAGGGATGAAAGATAAATTCTTTTTGGCATAAGTTTCATAGGATGAAAAGACAGAAAGGACTTTACAAGATCAAGAGACAGAAGGGAACTTACAAGACTTAACAACATTTTTATTTTACACAAATAAAGAAACTAAAGTCACAGTTAATCAAAATGAGTAAATTGCCCAAGACCAAATAGGTAGTAGGTGGCAGAGATGGGACTTTTAAACCTAGATCTTCCAACACTAAACCTAGTATTTAAGTATTCCATAATGCATCTTAATCTTTACTATCCTAAATAATTTCTCGGGGGGGGGGGTACCTAACAAGGAGAGAAAGGCAGGTATGTGGTACAGTGGATAGAGTACCAGGTCTGGAGTCAGAATGTCTCATCTTCCTGAGTTCAAATCCAGCCTCAGACATTTACTAGCTGTGTGACCGTGGGCAAATCACATCACCCTGTTTGCCTCAGTTCCTCATCTGTAAAATGAGCTGGAGAAGGAAATGGCAAATCACTCCAGTTTCTTTGCCAACCAAGAAAGTTCCAAATAGGGTCATGAGGAGTTGGGCACAACTGAAAAATGACTGAACAACAGAAAAAAGAGAATGTGGTGGATAAAGGGTTAAATGAAGCTTTGCAGGTGAGAATGTGGTTTCTCCAGATCCTGAACCTGATGAGGCCCTTGCTTCCTATGTGGAGGCTCAGGGAGGCTCAAATTCTCAGGCGCCTCTGGGCTCTCATTCAATGGAGCACCTCGGGGAGCCAAGGAAATCCAAAATCTGACGTAGCTCTTTAGAGAGCTGGGATCCCTGTTCTCATTTACTTCAGGAAGGAGGCCTGCTGCCAACAATAGGGCTTACAACCTGCAGATCTTGATTTCATTTATATATCTATTTTTTCCCCCAAAACAGGTTTTCCTCTTGAGCCTTGAGTAGACAGTAATTAATTAGAGTTAGGCTCCCTGGTGGATTCAGATAAATGAGAAAACAGCAGCGCTAAGTTAGCCTTGCCTAGAATGGGTTTCGGTGAAAAAGTAAGCCAGCAGACTCTGGGCATGGGTTCCTAAAGTCAAAAGGATTAGAGGCAATGCCAGGGGTAACCCTGGAATTAGGAATATCTGGCCATCTTCAGCTACAATGGTTGAACTCTCCTGAGCAATAGATCTAAAAGAGACATTCTCAGGTCTACCAGCTCTCTTGCTGTGTCACTTCCTCTACACCCAGAAACCTCAATTCATCAGGATAGCAGATCCCATCAGAGAAATTTTCCAGTGGCTAGAAAGGGACTAGTGAGAGAAGAATATCAAATGCCCTGCGCCACATACAAGAATCAAGTTCTCTATAAGCCTTCAATATTAAGACTTGAAGATTAAGACTCCGTAATGAAATGTAGTCTATCTTATTCCCTGTACCTTTAAATGGCTAAGAACAAGTAGCTCTGGCCATGAGAAGGTAAAAAAAAATCTCCAAGATAGGTTGGTGTATTAACAAACCATTGATGAATTGACAGAAGTATGACCAGTGGGGGGTTGTGTGCTAAGAGGAACCAGATCCCTTGAAAAATAATATTCTAAGGACAATATTTAATGTGGCATGGGGAAGCCAGCCTAGACTAAAGAAGCAACATTCAACACAAGTCTTCCAAACTCAAATCCACTCTGTTCTGAAGTTCAAAAGAAATCTCACTATGATTCTCTTTCATCTAGTAACATTTTTTTAAACAAAAATGGAAAAGTCATTAATGACAATCCTATGTGAACAATAACAGATCATTCCATCCCATCCTCGACCAAACTATCCAACTTCATCTTGTCCTGTTCCCCAAACTCCAGTTTCTTATTCTCTTCATGGTCCCCTGAACGCTCACTCCTAAGAGTCAGCTTGTACTCAAGCTGATCAGTTGTCTTCTGTGCCTACTAATGCCATAAAGCCAAGTTTGTGTTTCATCCACTTCCTAATGCCTTCTCAGACCAATCCAGTTATAATGAACTCCTATATAATAAATTTTTTGTACCACTCATTCAGGCTCCCAGAATTACACAACATGTGTTCTACCCACCCTGTATCTTTCTTAGCACACAAAACAGGGTAGAGACCAAAGCAGTAGCTTGGTTAATATATTCTGAATCTGATTTTATCAGCTTTCATTCTGAAACTAGTGGATCCCAAAGAGAGAGTAACTTGGGTAAATGTCAAAGCAGTATTTCTACCTATTCCAATTTGCTTATCTAATATAAATTCTTGTTCCAAGATAGATCCTCCACCTCAAATCATTAGCAAAGTAGTTGTTTGGAGGCCATGGCAAATCAAGAAAGCACCACATCCATCCCCTCCAACCCAAACTCTGCTATCTAACACATCTCTGTTCTCCAGCCTTCTGAAGGTTGCATCTCTGCACTATCCAGAATAGAAAAGTGAAAATGAGAAAGATTCTCCCTCTAATTGAAATCACAGCAGTGGCTTAACAGTCTTTGAAGTGTGAGTGAATGGGGAGGGGAAGAGGAAAGGAAATAAAACTAGTAAAGAAAGGGAGGGTTTTTTTTTGGTGGGGGGATGCTTTTCCTGACAACACTCAAACCAACTATAAATCAAACAACATACAGCTGTTGGTATCAAATATAGTTCCTTGTGCCACTACATCAAAAAGCCTTAATTAACAAATAATTTATTCAGAAAAAGGGAGAAAATTCCCTTGTACTAAATAATTGTATTATAAGTCAGGCACTCATCTGTTTTCTTTTCCCCCCCTCTGAACGCATGACAGGGGTGGAAATTGAGTCTTTGGAGAAAGGATAAGTAGAAAATGGATCAAAGTATCTGAGAAGAGACTGTTGGCTCAGGAGGTCAGCAGGGCCCAACTGATGACTTTTGTGAGAAAACAGCCTCCAACAAATCTTTCTCTGGAACCACTTTTAATACAGCTGCTCGTGAAAAGCAATAATATAAGGTAGCTCATAGTTTCTGGGCACAGGTCATTCATTCAATACTGTGGAGGACTTCAAGGAATTGAAGGTATGAGTCCTACTGCCTTCCAGAACCTTCCATTCTTCAGGAAACCAAGTGCAATAAGGAGAAAGACACAGGACTCAGAGTCAGGTGACACAGGTCTGGCACTTAATGACCCTAGGCAAATCACAACCTCACTGAACTTCAGTTTTCTTATTAGTAAAATAGAAATAATGGCGCTTTCAGTACCTACCTCAAAGAGTGGGAGGAAGCCCTTTTATAAACCTTAAAGCAACAGGAATAGTTATTATTTGGGGGGGGGAAGATGAGATTAATACACAGGAAATTATGACAAGATCATAGATTTAGAATTAAAAAAGGATCTTAAGAGATCCTCTAGTCCAAACCTCTTATTTTATAGTTGGGGAAACTGAGAACTATAGAGGTCAAGAAACTTACCCATGGTCATATAACTATTTAAGTTGCAGAGCTGGAATTTGAACTCTAAATCCAGTGCTCACCTCAGTGTGCTGCCTAATAGCAAACCATATACCATATATGGAAGTTTACAGTTAATTGCCAAGTGGGATAGACTGTAAGTTTTAAGGAAGTTCAAAGGCACAAGTGATTAGGAGTGGGATGGGGGGTACAGCAGGAGGAGAACATTCATCAGTGAAGATTTCAGTTTGAGTTGGACCATGAAGGAGGCACTGCATTCTGCGCCAGTGATATATTCCAAGGTCTCCAGAGGACCCTAGAAGACTCAAAATTTGCTCTCATATGACACACTAGTTAAGGTAAAAATAGCCCCTTTTTCCTACTCTCACACCTCATCCAGTATCTGGCAGCATAGTGTTCATTTAAAGAACAGTTAGAGGTCACTATTTAGAGTGATCTTGGTAAATGTAAATGCTTTCAATGGTTCTATAACCTATATAATCCCTTTCCCTAGTCCTCTATTAGCCATCCTACAAGGTCTAATTCAAATACCACTATCCTCCATCCAAAGCCTTCCCCAACTACTTTAGGTCAAATTGATCTATTCCTGACACTAACTTCCAGAGTACTTATATCAGTACTACACAAGAGTCCTTACTTATACTGTTTTCATTCATTGAAAAGGTATTTATTACACACCTCTAATGTTTCAGGTATTGTATCTGTTCTTTCTCTTTTAAATCTTCACTCACCCAGCAAGTTCATAAGCTCCTTGGAGAGAGAGCTCATAATGTATCCCTCCCCACCCCTAGTACAGGGCTAAACAGACAACATACTCAATAGCTATTTGCATTCATTGATTGCCTAAAGGAATAACGATTTGGAATTTCTGCAGTTGATCTTTTCCACAGACCCTGAATACCTTGTCTCTGTCCCATCTGCTTGTTCTCATCTGTTTCTTTATTATGTTGTGATAGTCCTTTAGAATTACAAACCTGAAAGTTGGAATAGAACTTAGAGGTCATCTAATTCTACCCTTATCCTGGCCAGAAAGGCCTCTACAGTACCCTCTCACAGATGTCTACCCAGTTACTGCTTGAACATTTTTGGAAATGTGAGCTCACTATTCACCGAGAGAGGTATTTGCAAAGTGAATTCACATGTCAAAATAATTACTCATCTTTATACAGTGTTTTAAATTTTACAGAGTGCTTTACATATATTATCTCATTTGATCCTCATAAACCTGCATGGTAGGTGCTATTAGCCCCATTTTACAGATGAAGAAACTGTTGCTCAGAAAGTTTAATGGTCTGCCCAGGTTTACACAGCTGCTAAGTGAGGCAGGATTCAAAATCAAGTTTTCCTGACTGCAAGTCCACCACTCTATCTGTCACAGATGGAGTGTCCTGAGTCTAGGACTGTTACATCTGCCTCTCACTATGGATAGAATGATGAAGATGAAGATGACAATGATGATAATAATAGGAACAGCACTTAAATAGTGCTTTGAAGTTTACAAAGTGCTATGCATATCATCTCATTTGAAACTCACAACAACCCTGTGAGGTAGATGGTGTTATTATACCCATTTTACAGATGATGCAACAGATGCTGGGAGATATTTAAGAGACTAGCTCAAGGTCCCATAGCTAGCAATTTTCTGAAGCAGGATTTGAAATTACAACCCTCATCAGGGATATATACTAATAAAGAGAGCATTGTGTAATGGAACAAATATGAATCTGAGGTGAAAGGAACTGTGTCCAAAGCCTTATTTGCGACCTTAGTGATTTTGAGCAAATCACCTCTTGGAGAATTAGTTTCCTTATCTAGGATATAAAAGAGTTGGACTAGATAATTTCTAAGACTTTTCTCTAAAGCCTCTAAATACCAAGAGATCCGGAGTCTAGTCTCAACTTAATAACCAAGTCCCTAGGTGAACCTGGGCAAATTATTTAATCTCTCTAGGTCTTATTTACTTCATCTATTAATTGAAAGAATTGGACTAAGTGATCCCTAATATTCTGTGAAGACACTGCCTAGATTCATTTTCAACTAACTCCACTGGGGATTCAACTCTTTAAGTGGTTTCTACATGAGCCTGGAGATGCCCAACAGAACTCAACAGTGGGAGCCAGACCATACTTCTAAGAAGTTCCTCTACTAGAAATTGAGAAGGGGGAAGAAGCACACATTCAATACTCATCAAAAATTTAAAGGTGGAGAATTTATCTTCCAAATACTCCATTCTTCTTTCTCCTAGTCTCCCAGAAGCACCAAAGTCCTACCCCGCCATCTCTTTTGTCCTTCTCCATTTTTGTGTCCTTTTCTCTATGAATACCATGCAAAGGTACTCACTGATCAATTTAAGATGGTGTTTTGAAATTCCATCCTTCAGAACCCTGATGTTCTATGTAATCTAAGTAGGGAATTAGTTTAAAAAATTAGCATCAGTGATATTTTTCATTCTAAAATGCTAAATATGAATATGTATGAATCAAAAATACTTATTATTAGAAGTGTGAACTTTTCAGTATGAAAACTGCCTTAATTTCCTCAATTTAAACTAAAAATTCCCTGATCTCCATTTATCATTGGTAGCATTTTATACCTCCAAACTAACCCCTCCCCTTCCCTAATAGCATTTATAGGTCATGTTAAAATATATGAAACACAAAAATGCACCATAAACAAATTAGTTTGGGAAATACTGACTTATGACATTGTCTTTCCCTAGGGATTCTTGAATAGTGATGTAAAGCCAAAGGAATGAACCTCTAATAATAGAATTTCAGTGTAATGATAGGCAGCTTGGGAGACATTATTGGGAAAGGGCCAAGCCCAATACCTCTCAAATTATACCATGTAGGCAGCTGCCCACTCTTCCTCCCCATAAACCCAGGGAAGAATTTGGGGGTGGGGAGGGGAGAAAGAGAAGCTATAGGACTTTCCTGTTCCAATAAAAATCGACAATTTGCTGTAATTTGACTGTGATTTAACAATGCTTTTAAAAGAGGAAGTAAATGCCTCATAAAGTCTAGCAACCTATTCACTCCTGTGTGCTTCATCAGGTCCTCAAAGCTGTTGCCCTCCAGACCACTTAATCCAGTCCTCTCAGGGTAAATGCCAGAGATGAGTCTTTCTGAAGGCTTAGTAGAGTTTTCCTGTGCTCTTCCAGTGAAAGAAGGAAGGAAGGAAGGAAGGAAGGAAGGAAGGAAGGAAGGAAGGAAGGAAGGAAGGAAGGAAGGAAGGAAGGAAGGAAGGAAGGAAGGAAGGAAGGCACTCTCTCTCTCTCTCTCTCTCTCTCTCTCTCTCTCTCTCTCTCTCTCTCTCTCTCTCTCTCTCTCTCTCTCTCTCTCTTTCCCTCCCCTCCTCTCTCCCCTTCCCTCCCCCCATCCCTCTCTCTTTCAGGTCCTTTCTTTCCTTTTCTCTTTCCTGCACAATAAAAGTTGAATGGCAATGCAAATCTAGCTCTCTGCTTAAAACCAGAGCCAGCAAGGCAGCATGTCACCCATATTTATGAGCTTTAAATAGCTTTTATCAAAGTGAGGTCGCACTAAATCACCTCCGAGCTGTCATAAATACAAATGACTCGACATAGGCTGCAACAAGCCTTCGGGGAAAATTATATGATCTGCTGTTGCAGTTATGGTATATCACACAGGGAGCTCATATATTTCCACTGGCAAGGTAATCCGATCCTTCAAAGGACACTAATGGGTGAAAAGAGGAAGAGAGAGATAGTGAATCAAGCCATGTGTATGCATCTGTGTCCACACATCTATGTGCAGACTCATGTGAACATAGGACCATGGTTCAAATGACTTATAAAACACAGAGTCTTCTCTGGTATCTGAACACTGAGAAATCAGTTTGGTCACAGGGAGGGAAAAAAAAGACAAGTTCTTGAATCCCACATAGATTTTTCCCTCTTTAATGATCAATAAAAGAAGGCAGTGTGGTACCATGGACAGGGTTAGGCCTGGAGTCAAGAAAATTGAGAGCTAGTCCCAGTTTGCCACTAACTAGTTGAACTTCAGACTAATTACTTCTCTTCTCTGAGTCTCAGTTTCCTCATCAGTAAAAAGTGGGTGTGAGAGAATGGATTAAAAATGCAATTTTATGTGATCTTTGGAAGATACAGGAACCATGAAGATGTGAACTTGGATATTTCTCGTCTTGATGATCCTCCTCCATTCTCCTCTGGGATGCTTGGACATCTTCCAAGCAAGTTAGAGATAATTCCTTCACTGGCAGCTGATGAAAAATCTGGTTTATGAAAAAAAATTCCCCTCCAGGATGAAAGAAACCACTATAGGAAAGACAAGACCCTGGCAAAAGGGAAGACATTAAGAACCCTTAATATAATAGAGCTGGATCAGTCTCCTCAATACGGTGTCTTTCCCTCAAATTACTGAGTTGTTAGTGTGACATGATGAAAACAGCATGAGGTGAGAAAGATGTGGGGTTTTGTCCCATTTTTTACTGTTTATTAGTTGTGAGGCTTAGGTCACATCCTTTAACTTTTCTGATCCTCAGCTTCCTCTCTGCAAAATGGGTATAATAACAGTTAAATTATCTATAAAGGTCAAATGAGATCATTTATATGAAGTGGGTTGTTGTAAACCTTAAAATACCATATAAATATAAAATTAAAATGACCATCTCTTCAGCCTGGAGCTGGGTCCTTTCTAGCACTACATGTACGCTGGATCCACTGATATATGTGAAAGAAGAGGTCCAGCTCCAGGGATGTGCCCCCCACCTCCCTCTGAGGGGATGGACAATGCTACATATATGAACTAGGATAAGGAATGGCACAGCTTTGGATTCCCTGTATCCATTTCCCAAATACAACATGACATCAACAATTACACTCCTCATATGACCACCTATAATCTATCAACTAATGGTGATTGCTAAATAGTATTGTGGAAAATTTAAATACAAACAAACATCTTCTCTGGCAGGAGAGAGACCCAATCTGCAGCTGAATTCTGTTATCTGGGCACCATGCTGTTTACCCAGTGATTTCTATTCAAGTTTCCTACAATGTCTAAGATAAAATATCAATTCCTGTGTTTGGCATATTACACCCTTTAACCCCAGCCATGTATTTCCAGCCTCATTATACATTACTCTCCTTCCTGTACCTTATGGTCTAGCCAAACTGGCTTTCCTTCTATTCTTCAAACACAGTACTCCCTCTTTCATCTCCATGCCTTTGCGCTGGCCAACTTCAGAGCAGAGAATGCACTGCCTCCTCACTCCTACCTCATCAAATCCCTAACTTCCTAAAAGACCAACTCAAGCACGGCCTTCTAGCTGAAATCTTCACTGATCCACCCAACTGCTAGTGCTCTCATACCCTATCTTGTATTTATTTTATATGTACTCAGTTACCTTTATCCTATATATTCTTACACATGGGACTACTGTCTCCTCCAATTGAATATAAGCCCCTTGAGAGAAGACTAGCACAAGGAATTGTTTAATAAAAATTTGTCAATTGATTAAAGCACCAACTTACCTATGAAATAAAGAACAGACATACCTTAAGCCTTTCTAGGCTTCTGACAATGCCAATAGATTTCTTCCTTCTAGACTTAGGCCTCATGAAGGTTTCAGGTTACCACCTTTGCTTATGCCCCTTGCCATACGGACTATGGAAAGAATTACCTCTCAATTACTGAATACTAAGGAAACACATAGGGGTGTGCTAAAACCAGCCCAGGAAAGCTGATTATTAAATTTTTTATGTGATAATTAAAAAGCCAGCAAGCACTACAAATTAGGACTCGATTCATTGTCTTGATGGCTGTCTAGATGTGAGAAAGTGAGGGAGAAAATGTTAACAATGCAGAATCAACTTAAAGGAATGTTGGACATACTTTTTCCCCTTGAAGAGCTGGTTGTTAAGCCTTTTCCAACATACTACTAGGACCTGGAGACAGTTATCAGTATATGGCTAACCTTATTTTTCTCCATTTCTATGTTACTCTGGTCCTGTGCTCTTATCTAAGGCAAGAGGACAGTGTACAGTCCAACAACAGTATAGTTCAGTGTATAGTCTAATATTTGCACTATGCATCCTCATTGCAAAACCTTCCCTGACCATAATACCCTACTTAAAGAACTTACTACTACTTATAGTAGTGTCACCTATTTGTGGCAAAGTTTAAACTACATGATGCCACCTCTCCTTTCATCTTCTTCTATTATTTAGCCATGGTACAAAGCATTTGGGTGAAGATCAAAGAAAGGACAAACAGAAGCAATATTATAATGGAACTACAATCAAGAACATCTTGTTAGGAGATTATGATGTGATGGTATTAGGGGCAGGAAAGGTGAGTATATTGGGCTGTTTATAATATGGGAAAGTTCCACCTAGAGCTCTTAGCACTGGAAGAGTAGATGGGGGCATGTTTAGAAGTGCTGGGAACTAGGCAGATTCCTGGTTTACACCAGGTAAATGATTGAGGCTAAGACTCATACAAGGTCAGGGTGTTGTAGGAGACCTAATGATTATTGTGAGCAATGTCTTATTTGGCATGAAAAGGTTGAAGGAGTGGTGAATCTGGGAAGTATGATGGGAGAGCCACTCAAACGCCTTGAGTCTCCTTCCCCTGGTTACTGTTATTCTTTGTGCGAGATAGTGGGGGACTCACAGCTTGGTTGTTTTACTATCCAGACACAAATTATATATCCCCTGGGAGCAAGCAATGTTGATCCTGATAACATCAAATTTGGTTTGATACTATTTATATGCATCATATTAGCTTGGCCTGCTTCTGTTTCTCAGTTCATACACATTAGAAGGGAAGGCAAAAGACAAGCATTTATTAATCACCTACTACATACCAGTCATTGTGCCACGTGTTTAGAAATATTATCTAATTTGATCCTCCTAACAACTATGGGAGGTAGATGCTGTTATTACCCTTATTTTACAGTTGAGAAAACTAGACAGAGAGACATTAAGTAACTTGCTCAGGGTCATACAACTTACAAGTGTCTGAGGCCATATTTGAACTCAGGTCTTCCTAACTCCAGTTCTAGTTTTCTGTCCATTGTGCCATCTAGCTTCCACTGGTCAACTTAATGAACTCAATTAGAATGCAGAAAGGAATGCTGAGGTACTTATGTAGATTACCAATCTGTCAAAGAGGCAGGAAGCCATAGTAATAAAAGACTTCATCTATCCAGACATCTGCCAGAGCTGCTACTAACACTCTTTGTCTCTATCTCTATCTCCCTGCTAAAAACAAAACAACTATTAAATTTCTGATTTGCTTTGATGATAACAACATTTTTTTAAAACAGAGGAAATGACAGGAGGTAGGGAGACTGCTTTGCTGGACCTCATTTGTACCAATAAGGAGGAACTGGTTGCTAAAGAAGAAATGATAGGAACTTTGGAAGGAAGTGACTAAACTATGTGAAGTTTCATAATATACAAAGAGAGAAAAAGCCTCATACAATCTGATGTGAAGATAGATTTGTAACAATTATTTTCAAGAAGTGTCCAGAGGGATGAAATTCTGAGATGAACACAATGACTTCAATAAGGATGCTAGGTTCAAACTGGAGGAAAAGATATATATATATATATAGGAGCAAGGAATGGAGCTAGGGAGTGACAAGAACAGTGGAGCTTCTGATGGGAAACACTGACGGTAAGTACATTTCTAGCAGAGATATCACAGAAATAAAAATGGAGTGATCAAAGATTTGAAATGGAGAAGCATTCAAAGCAAAAATAATCGATCGCAGTAGATAAATATTTCACAAAAAAGAGAAAAGGAGTCAAAGCACCCTTGGGAAGGTGAATATATCAAAACAAATTGTATGTGAATACCATATGTATACAGATTTGGTGGAGGGTAGAGGGAGGGTATAGATAGGATGATTGAAAAGTCTTAGTGAAGTTTTAAGCTTTTTAAAGTTTATTAAAGCTTCAAAGCAGATTAAGAATATATATTAAGAATATATATATTCACACAGATATATACATATGTATACATGTATATATGTATGTAGATATATCTGTGCACACAAATGTGTGTAAATAGATAATGGGAGAAAACATAAACTTAATAATTATACCTCTAAATGTGAATGAATTACATAATTCATCAAGAAAAAGAAAAATTATGAAAACAAAATACATACATGGATGCATAAAGTTTATAAAATGAAAGGGTAAAACAAAATCAATTATTTTTCTCTAAAAGACAGAAGTTGCAAAACTGATATTAAAAAGCAAATGAAAGGGGCGGCCAGGTAGCACAGCAAGTAAGAGCACCGGCTCCAGTGTTGGGATGACCTGGAGATCGAATCCCGGGCTCAGGAGCTCAGCACCACACCCAGAAATAACTGGCCGTGTAACCTTGAGCAAGTTACTTAACCCCGATTGCTTAAAATAAAAAAAAAAATTAAAAAAAAAGCAAATGAAAATTTGTAAAGTCAAGATGTGAATAGGAAAAATGAATTATAATAAAAAGCACTATGTAGATAATTTTAAAAGGAATAGTAGTAAATATACATGCAACAAATGGCACAGCAGCCAAGTTTGTTTTTTAAAAGAAAAGCTTGGCAAATTACAAAAAAAGCAGTATTAGAAATAAAATAAAGGAGGCTTTAATAGTACTCTTTTAGAACTGGATTAATTCAACAGAAAGATAAGAATGAAAATAGAGAGTTGGGCAATTTTTGGAAAAACTAGATTTGACTAAAATGGTGGGTTCTGAATGAAATAATTTAAACATTCTCTAATTTCTTATCATGGCAGAATACCTTTCTATAAATTGATCATTCACTAAAAAATGAGGAAAAACTAATATAATAAAGGTCCTTTACAGACTACAGCATGATAAAATTAGTAACGAATGAAGGAAATTTACACAAATGATACAGATATAAATTGAGTATAACTGCATCCTGAATAATAATTCCATTAAAGCATAAATTCTAGAAACAATAATCTTCCTAATGATAGTGATAAAAATGAAATAACATGCCAAAACTTTTGTGACATCAAAGTAATCATCAGAGGAAAAATATATAACTCTGAAACCTTATATTGACAATAACGAGAATCTATAATAATATAAATGCCCAAGGTAACAAAGATAAAAATAGAAAACTTAACAGTCCAATCTCAGAAAGAAATTGTACACTATAGATGAAATGCTAAACAAAAAACCCTTGGCCAAGAAAAATTTGTCAAAGAATTATAGCAAACATTTAACAAGTAATTAATATCTGTGTAACAAAAATAATCCTCAAAAATAGACAGAAAACACTCATCCAAAAGACTTTCATAAGACAAACATAGCCCTGATACTCCTCCCAAAAGAAAGACAAATCAAAGAAAGAAAACTCCTGTCTAATCTCAGTAATGAATGTTGATGCAAAAACTCTAAAAAGTATAAATATGAAAGAATCCTGATTCAATATTATAAAAATATTTATTTAAAGCTTCTAAGAGTGAGCACATTATTAACACACTGTTGCCATGGAGAAACACTGGAAACTTTCTCTATTACAAATAGGTAAAGCAAGGATTTTTCTCTTTCCCACTATTACTGTTATTTCTAGAGATACTAGCTGTAGCAGTAAGAAAACAAAATCAGGATTAGTAAACAAAACTATCAATATTTGCAGATGATATGATGACATACCTAGAAAATCCCAAAGAATCAGTGAAGAAACTAATCAAGATGATTGGTCTATTCAGAAAGGTAGCAATATAAAAAAACAAATACATTTTAAAAATTAAAATGTTAATGCAAGACCAACAAAACCCAGGAAGAAATACTAATAAGAGAAAATGTTTTCAAAATGACTACAAATAGAATAAATTATCTGGGAGAGAACTTATCAAGGTAAAATGATATTCATCAACCAGTCAGTCAGCAAACATTTATTAAGCTCTTAATATATTCTAGACACTGGACTAAGCACTGTGGATATAAAATAAGGCAAAAGAACAGTCCCTGCCATCAAGGAGCTCACATTCTAACCAGGGGGATAACATAACAAACGACTCATACAAAAAAGATACATATAGAATAAAGGGAAAGTAATTTTATAGAAGAAGATATTGAGGGTGGGGAGGTTTGGATGGGAGGGGAAAAATTAACAAAGGCCTCTTGCAAAGGAAAACAGGGAAGCCAAGAGGTTTAGACCAGGAGGGAGAGCTTTCTAAGGAATGAGTGATAGCCATCGAAAAGGCATTGAATTAGAAGGTGGAGTATCATGTACAAGAACCAGCAAGAAACCCAATGTCCTGATCAGAGAATATGGAAGGGAGAAAGGAATCATAAGGATATGAAGGTCCCAGAGGATTTGATCCTTGGTCACTGGGGAGCTAGTGGAATTTATTAAGTAGAGGGGCAGGCATTGACATGGTCAGACCTGGGCTTCTGGAAGATTCCTTTGGCAGTTGATTTAAGGATGAACTGAAGTGGGGAGAAACTTGAGGCAAGGAGAATAATCGGCAGGTTCTTTACAATAGCCAAAAGGTAAGGTTATTAGGACCTGTATCAGGGTGGCACAAAAAAACAAAGGAATGATTCTGAAAGATGTTGTGAAGGTAGAAATGACAAGACTTAGTTAATGGTCTATTTATGAGGGGTGAGTAGGAGCAAGGTTCTAAGGATGCCACCAATGGTGAAGAGATTGGGCAACTGTGAGGATGTGTGGAGCCCTTGACCACCAGAGAAGTTCAGAAAAGGGGAGTGTTGGAGGAAAGATGGTGAGTACTGTTTTAGACATGTTGAATTTGACATGTTTACAGAACATTCGATGTGAAATATTCAGCAGACAGTTGGTGAGGTAAGAATGAAGGTCTAAAGTGAGATCCGAGAATCATCAGAATAGAGGCAATAATTGATCCCAGGACAGAAGATAAGATCACCAAATGATACAGAGGGAGAAGAAAAGAGTGTCCAAGACAGGACCCTGAGGGACAAATATGGTTAGTAGGTGTGACCTAAAGAAATATCAAGCAAAGGAGAATGGGCTATCAACAGATAAATAGGAAGAGATCAGGAGAGACTATTCTCCCCAACAAACAAACACACAAACAAACCTTGAAAGGAGAGAGTATCCAGAAGAAGGTAGAACAGTAGTGTCAAACTCAAATAAGAAGAGGGGCCACTAAATCATACATAAGGATTCCTATGGGCCACATATTGACTTGTACAAAACTACATGTTAATATTATCTATATTTTACTGTATTTTTATATATTTTGGTAAATATTCCCCAATTACATTTTAACCTAGTTCTAGCTGCACTGGGGATGCTGTGGGTCAAATATGGCAGAAGGCTGAATGTTTGATTACCTCTGATCCAAGGTGTCAAAGGTTAAGAAGAATAAGGACTGAGAAATGGTCATTACATTTGGCAATTAAGAGATTGTTGGTGACTTTGGAAAGAGAAAAATAATAAGTTCAGATTGTAGAGAATTTAAAAGAGAAGTAGAGAAGGCAGCTGGGCTTTCTCAAGGATTTTAGCCATGAAAGGGAAGAAAGATATAGGAGACAACTAACAGTATTGGTGGGATCAAGTTTTTTAAAGTCAGGGATAGACGTGGGTAGTTTGTAGGCATCAGGGAAGCAAGCAGTAGACAGAGAAAGATTGACTTTATAGAAATAAAGAGGGGCATTCAACTGGGGAGACAGTCACTATATATGGTTGGGCCATGCTAATATAATAACAACAGCTGAGGCAGCTAAGTAAAATAACAAAAAGCTGAACTTAGAGTTAGGAAGATGTGAGTTCAAATCCTGCCTAGAGTACTTACTACATACCCAGGTAAATCACTCAAATCTCTCTGATCATCTGTTAAATGGAGTAATATAGCACTTACCATCATGGCATTATTGTGAGGATCAAATGAGACAATCTGTGTAAAGTGCTTTGCAAACTGTAAGGATAGGATAAAGATGTTAGCAGCAGCAGCAATACTACTACTTGCTGCTGCTGCTGCTGCTACTACTACTACTACTGCTGCTGCTACTACTACTACTACTACCCCCACCACTTTGATGCTAATCAAAGTGTTGAGAGGACACTTTTTCATATTAGAAGAAAAATAGCATCCAATGTTTAGTAATGACCTTTTTATAACTTGCTCTTTTTTTAAAGTGACTCGATAAAGAGGTTAAATACAGCAGTATCTGGGCCCATCATTTGTAACTGCATACTGGCACTTTTCCCTTATTTACCTACTTCCCATTTCACCTACTCAATGGAATGCATTTGTGATGAGAACATTTTTGATTCTTCATTCACAAACCCTGTCTGTGTAAGATCCTTCCAAATGAGAATCTCAAGTTCCCCCAGAATATCTTCTCTCAGGCTCCTAATCTTTCTGTCTGTAATATTTGATTATTTGAAATGAAGCAAGTGCATGTGTGCACGTACATGTGTATTTTTAAGATATTAAGAAAATCATTCATTGCTGGGAAGCCACATCAGGGTATCATCCTTCAAACTGACAGTTGAGGACATGTCAGTGTGAGGGAGATTCCAATTATTACTTTTAAAAAGCTTATTTCTTCCTCTTAAAAATAGGATCAGTTCATCTTTATTACATCTGTCTCTGTTTCTCCTGGATGCCATAATAACCTTCAGTAAAGGGGTTTGCATTAGGCCTTTCTCTAACAGACAACAATGACACTTAGAGCTTGAGTAATTCATGGGTCCTACATTCCTAGTTGCACTTTGCAAAGGTATTTTTTACAAAGTGCTCCTCCAGCCCTGCAGGAGAGAAAAGCACAACTCTCTCCTCCCTAGACTGAGAAAAAAAGGCATTGCCAAGAATTTTGCTGTCAGAAATCATGCAAATCGTATGACTGTTGTAGCAATTAGGTTCATGGAAAAATCTATGCCCTTATCATCAAGCCCAAGGTATAAAAGAACACCTAAACTTATTGTCATTCCCTGTATAATTAGTTGATGCCTTTTCTCAATCCTCATCCCTTACAAACAAAACAAAAAATCAATTTCTATGCAGCTTTTGAGCTTTTTCTTGTTGATCTCATCACTCTCGTAGGGCTAATTGGTATATGTATTCATATTTCTCCTAGATTTATATATTTGCAGCACTAGTCTTACTCCTGAAAGTCACTCATGCATCTCCAACTGTATACTGGAGATGTCAAACCGAATGAACCACAGGTATCTCAAACTCAACATAATGGTAATAGAATTCAAGATATTCCCTGTTCCCAAAGCCAGGTCATCCTTCTTCCAAATTTTCCTGTTTTTGTTTCAGTCATGTTTCTAATCAACCACATTCACAAACTCTGAATGATGTCCTCTATTTCTTACTCTCCCTCATTCCACATTTCTAATCAATTACCAAATCGTAGTTTACGTCCACAATATCTTTTATATCCTTTCCTCTTTACTCACACAACCCCTACTCTCCTTCAGGTACTAATCACTTCTCCTCTAGATTATCACAATAGCTTCCTAATTGGCTTCCTCCAGACTTTCTCCATCTCAATTCCCAGTTCCATGTAACTGCCAAAGTGATTTTCATAAAGCAAAAGTTAATTCCCTATTCAATTAACTCAAATGTCCCCTATTACCTCTAGGAACAAATATAAACTCTTCAACATGTCAATTAAATTCCTTTAGGCACTGGCCCAACCAACCTTACTAACTTTACATTATTTCCCTTTGTCTTTGTATTTCCTAAACCCAGCATGTTGCCAGGTACATAGTAGTAAATGTTTGTTGATTGATAAAACTGTCTTAGAATGCTCATTACCAATGATATGCATGACTAGAAAAAAAATTGAAATGGTTACTAGAGAGAATGAGAGTCAATAGATGAACTTCTTGAGAGCTACACTAGGACCTTTGAGATATTAGAAGTGTCAGGGGAAGGTCTCCAGTGCCTTATGGAGGTTTCGTTACACAGGATTTATAGAAAGACATAGTTAAGAATAATGTTACAGTATTAGAAGGTTGTAGAGGGCTATTATCATAAAATTAGAGAAGGTCAGAGTGGCAAAGAAGAGATCATCCCATAAAATCTAGCCCAAATCCTTTCTTTTACAGGGGAGAAAATGAGATTTAGAGATGCTAAATTACCCAACCCAACAGCTTAAGCTTTATTCACAGAGCCAGTAAGTCTCAGAACTAGAATTCAAACCCAGCTCCTTCGGACTCTTAAGTTCACTAAAATTTCCACTAAATTTAAAGTTTTATTAAAATGTTATGTCTCACCAATGGCCTAGCAATGCACTCAGGACACAATAGGTACCTAAAAAATTCGTCCTGTTGAGAAAGAGTGGGCAAGTCGTGGCTAGAAAGAGTGAGCTGAGAGGTCTTTGTGAAAAGGAAAAAAAGGAAGGGGGGAGGGAAGAGGAATAAAGAAGCATGTGGTGCTGAAATTTATTGGGATGGTGGGATCCCAAAGTGACTCCATAAACACTGATTTTGGTTTGGGAGTCAGGAGACCTGACTTCTAGTTCCAGGTTTTAGAAGAAATATCTCTAACATCTCTTGTAAAGCACCTTAGCCTTTCTGGGCCCCAGTTTGTCCATTTGTAAAGCAAGGTTGAGAGGTATTAACCTAATGGATCTTTAAGATCTCTTTTTCAGTTCTAAAGCAACTATAACTATAACCTTGGGCATGAATACCCCCTGAGCAGCAGAGACCTTAAAGCACAGGAGAGAGTCAGAAGAGGAACTAAATAGAAAATCAAGACACTATATGAATTTTTAAAAAGGGAAAGAGAAATTAAAAGAAATAAATAAAAATTTGAGTTTATCATATTCAATGAAAACTCTGTTTATGGAAATATTTTTGGTTTTATTCTTAGATAAGAAATAGACTGCAAAAAACTGCTTCTTCCTGAGATGGCTTATCCAGTCTATTTTGATCTTTATAGGGAAAAAAAAGAAACAGAAAAAGACCAAGGGCAATGTGAGAACTCTGGATATCTGGTATGAGAAGAGTGTTGAAAGGGGACAAAAATATACTAAGGCAAAAATCCTCTTTTATCATATCATCAATAGCTAGTCTAGACACATTTCTAAACTATGGACCTCAAAGAACAACTGAGTCCAAACACTTGGAACAGTTTTGCCGGCATGAGATATTCTCTCATCTGTGAGAAATGGTCCCCTGCCAGCTATCTTTCCAATGGTTCTCATCAACTTGGGGCCATTTTAGAAGATGCACACTTACTACAGCCTGATACATAACTCTCCCCTCACTGGTGCCATTTCTGATGGTGTCTTTCTTTTCCCATCATCCCAATCACATTTGTCCTTCAAGACCTAGCTAAACCCTAAGAGTCTCTACAAGCCTGCACTGACTATGCCAGCCCACATTGATATTTTGTAGTCACTGACCTCTCAGTTTCTCCTTTAGCAAGTATTCATATACCACCTCTTGACTTCTCATTTACTGTCACATTGTTCTCTTACATTTGGATTTAAGTCACCGTGTGATTCAAATTATTAGCTTCTAATTGTATCTTCTTAACTAAACTGTAAGATACTGAAGGTAAGGAACCATGGTTGGATCTTTTTTTAACTTCCTTCAATACTACTAATATAGTGCTGAAAGACTGCTTATTGAGAGAAGTGGCTGATCTGGATATGAGGATTCTTACCAGTTTTCAGTCAATTGAGATTGAGTATATAGCCTCAATGTCCTTAAAAGCCCATGACACAATCTTTGGTTCCCCAAATCTTCACCTACTTTTTTATAGTTTAGCCTAGTGTTAAGTTCTGCTCAGCACATCAGATCATCTTTTATCCACCCTCTCCCTTCTTTCAGAAAGCAGTCAAGTCCTCCCTTCACCTGGAACTCTCCTAAACATCCCAGTTCATCTTTGCCACATCAGTATCACATGAGTCTCCTTTTCCTCAAGAGACTCATTGGACATTCATGGATTTCTCCTTCCAGGGAAAATCTGTGGTTTTTTTGTGCTTTTTTTGCCCTCCAGCCCAGACTAAAGTGTGGCTTAGTTGAAACACCTGTCTAGGTCACTTCTCTCACTTCTGGAATGACCTTGTTAGCTCATACCATTGGCCTCTTGACATTCACTTAAACTGACTGTTCAGTTCCATCAGCCTCTAAGTTACATGAGGCACTCAAACCTTCTGCCTTCCCTTCCCCCAAACACACACATATACAACTGAACAATGAACTGGTGGCAAGCTAACCCAGTAGTGTGAGGTCAGGAGCAAGGCCTAGTACTCTGAGAAACACCACCTGGCATCCTGCCAGCAGTCTGTCCGTTGTGATTAAAAAGAAAATATGAAATGCTTTAGAAGAGGGAGAAATGGGAGAGCTGGGGGTCTGGCTTGCATAATATCATGCATTTTGTGTAACCAGCCTAAAGAGAGTGTGGGGAGCCAGCCAGATGTTTTTCATTTCAACAGCTGCTGTGGCCCAGCAAATCAGAAGCCAAGCACAACTATGGTTCTTCCAGCAGCAGTATAACAAGAACTCAGGTCAGGATGTTGTCAACCCTTTCCTGGCTGACTCTTTAAGAACACCAGGGGTGCCCAGTGAGGCATGAGGACTTATGTCAGGTCATCAAGTGCCCAGATGAACAGCTGGCAAAGGGAAGAAATATATCTCTATTGCAATTAAACAGCAATTTGAGATTCTGGTGGACTTCCTCCCTACTCAAAAAAACAAAATACAAAAAAACACTGAATAAGTCACATGCCACATTAATGCAAAGTTGATGGGATTGTCTGGGGTTCACTACTGCCAAAACACTAGCAATCCATTTCAACCAGAGAAAGGAATGGGAACAGAAGAAAAGGTAACAAGTTCTGAGTAGGAAGAGGAAAAGGATAAAAAGATAGCAATGAACTTGTTTTTCTTCCTTCAAAGTGAGTTGATTTTGCAAAGGATCTAGATGGCCTGGATTGCAAAATGAAAATTTTTCAATTTTCTGCAAGGTTACAATACAAAGGGAGAGGGGAAGAACTAAAGCTATCCCTGGGAGGATGACCCCTGGTTCTGGGTCTGCCCTCCCTCCTCCAACCTCTTCAACCAACAGAGAAAAAGAAGTAACTTTCCCAATTCAAATTTTAAAACACCTGTGGCCCACAAGTAATGAATAAAAGCAAACTTTCGTGTACATACCATTTTGCATGCAGTATATACTGAGCACCACAGCAACTTTGTAATTATTATAAATATCATTATCATTCTTTTTTTAATGGATGAGGAAACAGAGGCCTGAAAATTTATAAGTTAAATAACTTATCTCTAGGGTAGAATTTAATATCTAGTTTCCCAGATTTTAAGATAAGTCTAAGACTTATCCTAATATTCCACGTTGTCAACCCTAATCCCACTCCCAAACCCTCTTCCACATGTACGCCCTGCAGCTGCAGGCTGCTCTTCAGAGATTTGCCCCCTTTCTGTCTGTCCCTGGCATTCTTATAACCTGAGTTCATTTGGATAATAGTTACTAGAAGGAAATAATCCACTGGGATACTTTCCTGTCCATGTAAACCACTGTACTCAATTGTTAGGGGCAGATTCAGCTTCACTTGTTATTTGTGTAATCATTGATTTTATCTATAAAATTATTAACACCTCCCCCTCACATAAACACAGAAGAGATGCTTCAAAGTGTCTCTTTACTCCTATGTGACCCCAAATGCACATTGAGATGGGGCCCAGAGGGGAATGGGAACTCCAGATACTCAGCCTCTTGCTCTTTAAAGACTGCTCCATTTACACTGGGAAAGTCCTAAAGCTTGACCATGCTGGCATGAGTCTAGATAAAGAAGATAGGATGGGCAACTGAGAAGCAGAGGAGACTTGGCTTCTGAACACACTGGGGCAATGCAATAGGGAACATTAAAACAACTACCCATTATTGTACATCTCTTACCAATGACCACACCAAATGCCAGACAGGTGTGAGACACTGCCACGGTATGAATACAACCTAGTCCCCATCCATAAGGAACTTACAATCTAGTTGGGAGACTATGTTAAAAATATAAAACATTAACTTATTTTTTAAAAAGCCAGCATAAGACCCAAAAGAGGGGTACAAACAATGAAAACATACAAAAACATGTTTAACTACCTTGAAAATACTCAGGCTTAATTGCACATGTGCAATGATGAAAAAAAGAGTATTATTTTCTTTTGCCCATCTTTTCCAAATATTGGACAAATTCACAATTTATTAAACAGATTTGCTCTCTTGTTCTGATGAAGCAACAGCCTGAACATTTTCTATTATAATTCCAAAAACATTTTTTAAATCTTCTATGTGCCCAGAACTGTGCTAGCATCTGAAAGAATTCAAGAGAATGAATGAATGAATGAATGAATGGGTACTTATTAATCATTTCTAGTACACCCTCATCTGCCTCTACTCCAAGGAACTTGTGTTCTTGTTGGAGATATAAAGATAAGGCGTACGAAAAAAGTAAGAAGTAGATATAAAGCAGACTACTATTGCGAGCTGGAAATGTGTAATGTAGACAGTAAATTCAAAGAGAGGTCAATGTAGTTGACAGCATAGAAAAAGTTACCATAGAAAAGGTGAAATTTGAGGTAATTCTAAAAATACTTTAAATTGTTTTCACTAATGTCATATGTTTACTATGTATGGGTGTAAGGGTTATGGGATTTAAAGATCTCCCATGCCCCATGGACGTGCTGACATAGCAGGGCCAGAGCTGCTGGGAGCCCGCTTCCAGGGCGCTGGGTGGTTGCTGTGAGTGGGGAGAGGAGGACCTTTGCCTGAGGTAGCCTGTTCTGTTTTGAGGGCTTGAAAATGTGGGTGCTTTCTACTTTATCTACCTGTGCCAATGTCATAACTACTCTGATGGCTTTCACTTTCTGGTTTTGGGACTCAGTCTTTTGGTATCTTAATAAATTTTCTAGTTTATTTCCCCAAATGGCAAACCTGATGTATTTTGTGATGGATAATTATATCAGCATATTTGTAATCTCTATAGGCATTGTGAATATGGCATTGCTGATACAATGGGAGACATGCCAGAAAACCATGGGTAATCCCTGAGTTACACCTAATGTGATCTAGAGTTGTTCTCCATCTTTCTATCTTGAAGAGGACCAATGACTTCACAAGGGTGATGTCTTGACTTGAAGGTGCATTATCTCTCTCTACCCATTATACTTACTCATATAAGCCCAGTATGGCAAACTGCTTAGGATCTACAAGCTGTGAAAGTCCTCCACCGAATTCATGAAATGTATAATGGGACCAACTAGTTTGTTGTTGTTGTTTGTTTGTTTTAAAGAGGAAGAAAAAAAAGATTTAAAGGTGTTGCAAGGTCCCACCTAATTCACTTTGGAAATTCTCTGGGTAGGTAACTGAATTTTAGTTTTTCATAACAAAACACATCCCTCACCCTCTCTGCCCTTTTCAATCTTTGCGGCATGATGCTTCCTTCTCTTTCTCCCCACACTCCTCCCCCACCAAGCAAACAGTGCCACCAAGGAAACAAATCACACTGGAGAAAACACAATGTACTCTTCTGTGAATCCAGGCTTTGGATTCAATTCAAGTTCTCAATGTATAGGGTTTCTTCTCTTTTTTTTCCCTTCTAAGTCCTAATCTTACACTGTAACCTTCAGTCTTCCTGCCTGGTATTTTTTAAAGCTGTGTGTGGTTTCCTCCCTACATTCACCAAATGGGGGTGGGGGGGGGGTGGGATAGCAGTGGTGGAGCAGTATTGAATTCTACTTTAGGGAAGAAAGAAAAGAAGAGTGAGCATCAATAAGCGTGCCCCTCACCCGCACTGAAGAGAAAGTGCCTCCCACCCCACCCCCACCCATTCGCAGCATTTTAGGGGCTTTCATTTGAGGATTTTATCACTGGCAACAGAAGTGTGGATGGGAACCACACATTCTCAGAGTGTGAATTCAGCAATGAGGCAAGAGCACTGCTTTTCCAGTCCTATTTTAAACAGACCTCCACAGATGTCTTCCTATCTTGAAAAGAGAATCCAGCTTATATCAGGTATGACTATCAAGCAATGTGCCCAGTTTTTAAACAAATACAAAACAGAACCTATACATTAACATGCATACTGCTGACTTCAAATAAATCACCTTAAGAAAGACCATACAATATTATTTAGTCAATCCTACAACTATTCAAAATATAGAACCATGAATTTGGAGCTGGAAAGGGCTTTATAAGGCAACTAGTTCAACATCCTTGTTTTTAAAAAAGAGAAAACAGAGGTGAAGTAATATGACTTTCCCAAGGTCACATAAGCAGCAAATGGTAAAGCTGGGATTTGAACCCAGGTCATCTGAGTCCAAATCCAATGTTCTCTCCAGTGTACCATTTACTGTTTGGAATATTTCTTTGAGAATATTTTCTGGGTCTCTGGCATGTTATTTTAAATGTCTGCAGAAGTGGCAAATTACTACCATTTGGAAGATGGGTTTGTTTTAAGGAAACAACCAAAGGTTACTTGGAACCAAGTCTGGTAAATAAGGAGCCTGGCTGCATTTTCTCTTTGGCTGCACTAATAGTGGACCTAATGTTATAAGGGTAGAGAGGTCTTTGGACCTCCCTACCCGGGACACCATGTGATCCTCTAAATATAAACCCAGATTCTTTGCCTTCCTTAGTGTTTGCCCTTTTGTTTCAGATGAAGGGAGAGCAACATGTCTGCTTCCCAGCATCTGTGGGTCTCAAAAATGGTCTTGGAGCAGTTCCTGAAGATGAGCTTCATGACCCCATAGACCATGGGCAGCCTCACTGGAAAAAAGTATAAACTCTTAAGGGGACTCTTTTGAGAGAAAACAAACAAACCAACCAACCACTCAACTGGATTTACATGTGAGGGCATGTTTTCTCAGTCTCACAATTTTTCAGTCAAGTTGGTCTTATCTTTGAGAATCAATTATTTATCTCCTAAACCGGTATGACAGAAATCCAAAATCCCTCAGAACCTCAGTCTTTTCATCTGGGAAAGTACAATAAGAACACTCATATTACCTTGTTCACAGAGTTGTGGGGAAAGCAATTTACAAATATTTAAGTACCATAAGAAGTATAAGCTATTTTTTTTTTCCAGTGAGGAAGCCTATTGTATTTGCTTAGCGAATTAAGTTCAATTATTTAGCTATGTATTCTAACACAAGTACATGAATCTTAGACTCCAAGCTAACCTCAGAAGTCAAAAAAAAAAGGATCCTTAAACTCAAGTCCCACAACGTATATGGACTGAATACAATAATTGTATCTGTCTGTATCACCTGCCTACTTATCCCCAGAGTCAATGTCGGCTCTTAGGCCCATTCTCTTTTTAGAGTTACATAGTAAGAAGGTCCCAAGCTTCAGTGCTGCAAGACCCAAAGCAGAATTGTCCTCTCCTCACCAAGAAGCCTAAAGAGCCAGATATGCTTCTTTTAGCACCTACCAGCCTACCTTCAAATGAAGTGCTGTTGAGACGACAGATCACGTCAACTCCTTTATTCTTAGTCTGATAAAGACAGAGGGCAGAATGTGATGGGCACTTACTAGCCAGGTGACCTCTGACAAATCACCCAACCTCTTTGAGTCCCAATTTCCTCATCTATAAACTAATGTCTTTACAACCTATCATGAACATGAAAAAATAACAAATTAATCGCTTGGTGCTTCTCAAAGTATCATATACTGTAAATATTAGTCATTAGCATGATGATGTTGATAAAGACTTGGCAAAGTCACCTGGGATACTCCAAGTCAAAGATTTCCATACCTTTCTGTGTATATCATAGATCCCTCTGGCAGTCAGGAGAAGTCTGTGAACCCCTTCTCAGGATAATGTTTTTAAATATGTAAAATAAAATGCATAGGATTTCAAAGGAAATCAATTACATTGAAATACAGTTATCAGAATATTGTTTTGTTTTTAAAAAACGTTCACAGATGCATATTAAGTAAAAACTTCTACATCTAAGTAAATTATAATGAGTCATTCCTGGGAGAGCGTTACTTCTCCTTCCTCTACTGATTTGTCAGCTGAAGGTCTCAAAGTTCAAGTTTGGTTTATGGTGAAAGTCAGAGTATGGGAACTCAGAAAACCAGTCTCTATCTTAGTGTTTCCCCAGCCAAAATGGATTCCTCTATGCTGCAATATTTGCCCAACTCCAATAGTTAGGAATAAGGAAATCAGCAGGGAGCTGCTTTGGCTTCAACCTACCCTAACCCTTTGGAAATGCCATTAGTTACTCTCACCTTCTTTCTTTTTCACAGGTGGTGAATAATTGTGGGAAGTGTAGCGCCCATACCTGTGAAATGAGGACTTAATTCATCTGATGCATTCTAATTAATCCAATGAGAGAACATCCTGTTAATATTAATTGCAGAGAGCAGCAACACGCAAGTCATCTGCATTAGTTTGGCACTATTTAATACCTCCTTGAATCTCCTATAGTTCCTAGTATATCCTATAGGTTCTTTTGCCCAGAAACATTCTGTTGTGCCTCCCCCTAAGTGCATCCTGAAGAGTTGGGATATTCTCTTTTCCCTACTGACATTGGCTAGAGTCCCCACAAGCTTTGTCCCTCTCCCTATTAGGTGTCACTTATTAGATGGCCTGTCCTGTTTGACCAACCAAAAAGTGCAGTTAGAGTTTAAAAAGAGATTTTGTGAGTAGCTTTCACAAAAGCAATACTTACTTTGAAAATATAGCAAGAACAGGGTACAAACCTTTCCACCACAATCTGAAGGCATATATTCCCCTCTCTTGGTCTCTGGGGAGAGGAGGCTCAACTTGGCCTCATCTGGTTCATGTCTCAATGAGGCATGACTGCCAGATGAGTCTTCTTCTCAGCTCCCACTAACATGAGTTTAGAAAGTTATTCCTAAAGGACGTTCCATGCTCCTCAGGACATGTTGGTTCTGGAACCCAAATCCTGGAACATTAGTATACCAGAGGGTCTTCCTGACCTTTCAAACTCCCAAGATCAGAGGTTTCATTCCCTTTCCCTAAAATGGAAAAGAACAAAAACAGAGGCCAAGGACCAAGGTCTGATTCTCAGAGCCACAAGGTCTTGATGGGAAGAACACCTCTCCAGTGGTGTCTCACCAGAAGCTGTGGGCAAATGAGTCTCTGAATAATATGAGGAGAGATGGCTAAAGCTGTATTTGGCCTTTCTGAAGATCAGTTCTGGCTATGCAGCCAATCTAAAAAGCTTCCTCCCAACCACACAGGTAACAGACCGGACCCAATTACAGAATGTCTACACATGTTCTACAGTCTATCCAAGGCACTTCCATTCCAGGTCATCATGACTCTCCCAGAAGCAAGATCCCTAGCATCTCCATATAGAGACTCACCAATCTGAGGCAATCTGCACAAGCATCAAAGCCCCCTTATACTAATTAAAATCACACTAAAATGCGTTAGTAGGTGCCCAATAAATATTAAGTCAATGAATGACTGAATAACAAGGGTACCCAAAAAGGTGAATGTGATTGCCCCTAAATGGCTATAAACCCCTTGAAGGCATTTCCATTCAGGAGGGGGTCAATACTTTTGTGGACAGCTTTTTTGTTTGTTGGTTTTTGGGGGTTTTTTTGGTAGACGTTGTATATATAACAGTAGGGTGATCTGCAATCAGTCCCCACAGTCAGTCCCTAAGGGTACAATGAAAAAGGCTGGTCATTCCTGAACTATGGTTCCTGACATCTCAAGAGAAAGCCTTAAACAACTTTCCACAAGCTTCTCTATCATCTGGAAAATGAATCCTCCCAGAAAATCCTGACCCTCCTGATACTTATTTCTTTGTTATCTTCAATTTATCATCATCATCACCAACAACTGATCTAGCTCTTTATTTATGTATCAGTAGTAGTTATATCTGTTATCATTATCACTGTGATTTGATAATGAAATTTATTGCCTGAGATCTTTGGTGCCAATAAAGTAAGGGAATTCTCATTCCCTAGCCCAGTATAAGACAATAAGGATAAAGAAATTGCAGGTTTTCTCCATGGCCCCTTTATGGGGACCAAAGCAGCAGTCTGGGCATCTGGGTGCTGCTGGATTATACACTAAACAAACCACCATCTGAGCCACAGAAGAAGGCATCCTGCTCTCTTTGCATGCCTCCTTTGTTTGGGGTTTGCAGTAACTGCCTCTCATCCTCGATTCCCCTTCACGTCTCCTTCTCCCCTCCCCACCCCACCCCTTGCCTTTGCCCTCTCCCCTCCCCCAATTCATTCTTAGAGAATCTATCCAGTTTCTTTAACTCGGCATGTGTCTAGGCAGATGTCCAAGAATGCTCCCTCCCTTCAATAACAACAACAGAAAAAAGTTTTTTAAAAACCATCCACTTCATTTGAGTCTCTCTCTCTCTCTCTCTCTCTCTCTCTCTGTCTCTCCTCTGTCTCTCTATGCCTCACTTTTTCTCAATGTCTCTCTATCTCTCCGGCGTCTCTCTCTCTCTCTCTCTCTCTCTCTCTCTCTCTCTCTCTCTCTCTCCTCTCTCTCCCTCTCCCAATTCTTACTTTAACGCTGAATGACTGATAATGTCCCTGTTCTCTCACTCTGGGGCATTCGATGCCTTTCTATTCGGCAACAGAATACCCTCTGTGGGGCAAACTCAAAGTCCAACCACTAGGCCATGGGTCCCCCTTTGGTTCTTTTCAGAGAAAAATAAGAAAGGGCTGAGGTTAGGACAGGCCCAACAGGTACAAAGCAAACAGGCAGCTAAATGACAATAGCCTTTGGTGAGCACTACCCCTCCCTCCTCTCAAGTCAAAGCTAGGACACCATGGAAATGCCCCCTAACAAAGATGGGGGAAAGAACATCTAAGAATTATCTCTTTGATGCCCCTCTACTCTCCATCCCTCCTCAATCAGCAAGGCATTGCAATGAGAGCCCAGAATGATTCAAGATGGAAGAAAAAAATCTAGAAAAATAACAGGTGGACACAGGGCATGTATAATTGTCTCTCCATCCACATTATAACCTTCTTGAGACCAGGGACCATCTATGTCTTCCACCTCTTTATATCCTCCAAAAGTAACCAGAACAATGCCTTTTACATAATAAATGCTCAGTAAAGACTTGCTGAATGAAGATGCAAATAGAGGTAGCTGGAGAAAGAGCCTGGTAGGATGGGTTGACAATTGACTTTAAAGTCAAAATGACCTTAGTTCAAATTCCATGACTCATAATTACTAGCTGTGTGACCTTAGGTAGTTACCTATCAAACCTTTCTAGGACTCAGTTTCTTAAAGTATAAAAAAAATTGAATATAGTTACACAGAATCACATGTTTAGAGCTGGAGGGGACCTCAAAGATCATCTAGTGATTTTACAGATGAACAACCTAAGGCCTAGAGAGGTTAAATGACCTACAGAAAGTCACCACAGAGTAACTGGCAGAGAAGTTATACGAACTTAAGTCTCCCAAAACCAAATCCAGGCCCGTTTCTAGTGTCACGCTGACTCTACCTCAAATGCCTACCTCATTTAATTGTTTATGAGACTCAAATGAGATAATGTATATAAAGTACTTCAGAAGTCCTAAAGTACTATAGCAATGTGAACTATTATTATGGATGATGTAACCCTGACAATGATGTATTTTTCCTTTATGATGTGCTTTAATGACAGTTCTTTCCAAAGAAATCCTAACTCATGGTTTTATTGATTTTAAGGTCAAGAAAGGGGCAGTTAGGTGTAGCAGAAGATAAAGTGCCAGGCCTGGAGTCAGGGAGACTTATCTTCCTGAGTTCAAATCTGTCCTCATATATATATATATAGATAGATAGATAGATAGATAGATATACATATACATATAGATGATATAGATATAGATATAGATGATATAGATATATTAGCTGTGTGACTCTGGGCAAGTCACTTAATGCTGTTGGCCTCAGTTTCCTCATCAATAAAATTAGCTGGAAAAGAAAATGACAAATCATTCAGTATCTCCTCCAAGAAAACCCCAAATGGTGTCACAGAGAGTCAGACCCACCTGAAAAAGACTGAACAACAACAACAAAGGTTAATAAAGCACTATCTTCAGAACAACCTGGCATGCACATATTATCACCCCCATTTTACAAATATGGGAACTGAGACTCAGAAAGATTAGGTGACTTCCTCAAGGCCACAAAACTAAGAAGTGATAGAGTGAGGATTTGAACCTGACTTCTCTTGATGTCAAGCCCAACAGTCTTTCTGCTATACAGTGTTAGTCCAATTTTCTTAGCTCCTGATTAGTCTGAGCTAAGGGGTGACCTTTAGAAACAGACATTTGAGCATTTCCATCTGCCTCTAAGTAGCTGACCAGTTAGTTTTCCTCTCTGAATACCTTAATGAAGTTATACATAATATAAAAGCATGCCCCTTCTCATTCAAGAGGATTCACAGAATCTTTACATTGGGAAGGAAAACCCAAAGCCTTCTAATCTGACAAATAAAGAAGGAACTTCTCTATAACATCCCCAAGAAGTGGCCATTCACCCTTCAATCAAGGTTTGGGGGAGCATCTATTATACTTCAAATGCCATGCTGCATGTTAGGGATAGAGACAAAAACAAAAGTCTCTGTCCTCAAGGAGCTTACATTTTACCAGAGAAACAAGACATACACAGATAAACAGATACAAAATATATCTAAGGTAAATATGAATTAATTCTGTGCACAGAACGCTAGGCCTAGAGTCAGGAAGACCTTAGTGCAAATCCAGTCTCAGACATAGTAACAGTGTGACCCTTAAGTCATATAAAGAAGGTGTGGCAATGTAAAGAAAGTATGGAAAGACAGATCAGATTCTTAAAGGGGCAAGTCACTTAAGTGCTATTTGCCTCAGTTTCCTCAAGTATAAAATGAGGATAATAACAGCAACTACTTCCTGGGGTTATTGTGAGGATCAAAGTTTATCATTTCATCAATTAAATAAAGCAGTTAGCACAGCATCTGGTACATAGTAGGCATTTAATAAAGACTTCTCTTCATCTAAGAGGTAGCACTAGAGCTGATCTGTGAATAAAGAAAGGTATTCTAAGTGTGTTCCTGGGGGGGGAAGGTGAGAAGAAAAACACAGGGAACAGACAGGAGATAGGAGATTTGATATCAAGGAAGTAGGCCTTCTAGGCCTGAAACTAGAGTGTGGGAAGAGGAATAAGGGATCCAAGAAAGGATAAAGAAATTGCAGGCTTTCTCCATGGCCACATGGAGAAAGGAAGGCTGCCACCAGATTGTAAAGAGCCAAACAGAAGATTTTGGATTTTCTCATAAATGCAACAGGGAGTCACTGGAGTCTTTTCTGGGCAGGGAGTGACATAGTCAGGCTTGTACAGTTCTAAGAATATCATCTTGATAAGCCAAATAGAGAATGAATTGGAGAAGGAAGAGCCCTGAGGCAGGAGATCAATTAGCTAGGCTATCTCTAGAACACCCTCCAGTTATGAGGGGGAGCCTCACTCTCCCAAGGCAGTAGGTCTACAGGAGAAACATTTATTTGAACAGTGCTAGTGTGTCTTTTCTAAAAGTGTAGGTGAAGACCTCCTGTACTCTCTTACCCAATGGCCCATGTGAAATAACCCAAACAATAAATCCCCTGCTTACATTAAGTGACAGAAAAAAGTTTGTCTTTGCACATGACTTACTCTGCTTTCTTTTGTTAAAAAATGTAAACTATGTAACAGAACATGTTTCTTTTTTTTTCCTTTTTTTTTTTCCTCTTGGCTGCCAGGGAACTTCGAGCCAAATGTAATTATCAGCTCATTTCAGGTACCTTCTAGCTTCTCCTCCTTCTGCTTCCTTTAGCCTGCCCCTGTTGTTTTAGGGCTAATTGTCCTATTTTGCATTACATTTTAACTTTGCAAGCTGCCACAGATTCTTTTTTAAGTGGCTGAGGTAGCAATCTGAATACTGTAAATAGATCTGGCTGCAGACCCTGCTGCCTGACTTGGGGCCAGTTATATATTCTTCTAGAACCTCAGCTTTTCCAAATGTAAAGAAGATGTGTTAAGAAGGAGCATTTTCTTAAAGGGGAAAATATGGAAACCTGTTCCTGACAAGTGGTTTGCTAGGTGACTCTAACCACAGAAGTACCTTGAACAAGATTGTACCAAGACAGGTTATTTGGTCAGGGCTCTCTCTCTTTTTCTGAGAAGGACCAAGGAAAAAGACTGTTTTGTGCTAGATAAGAGCAGCTAGGAGTTAAAGTAGATAGAGTGACAGGTCTGGAGTCAGAAAGACTTGTCTTCAAATCTGGCCTAAGATACTTAATAGCTGTGTGACTCTGGGTCAGTCACTTAACCCTGTTTGCCTCCATTTTTTCATCTGTAAAAGGAGATGGAGAAGGAAACGACAAACTACCGCAGCATCTCTGTCAAAAAACAAAACAAAACCCAAGTGGGGTCTTGAAGAGTCAGACGGTGCAGTCCCATTATAAAGGCAGCTGCACTCACTGACTAGCTATATGACCTCTGACAAATCACTTAACCTCTGCCCAACTCAGTTTCCTCAACTCAATAGGCATACTAAGAGGATGAAATATGTGTAGAGTACTTAGCACAATACTTGGCACCATGTTGTTGTTACTGTTGTTCACTCCTGTCCAACTCTTCATGGTGCCAAGGATCATATTGTTCACTGGGTTTTCTTGGCAAAGAAACTGGAGTGGTTTCCCATTTCTTTTTCCAATGTGTTAAGTTTCAGGTTATGGGACTTGCCCAGGGTCATACAACTAGTTAAGTGTCTGAGACTGAATTTGAACTCAGGTCTTCCTGACTCCAGGTCCAATGTTCTATCTACTGAGTCACCTAGCTGCCCCTACCTGGCACAAAATGGGCATTTAATGTTTGTTTTTTCCCTTGTTCTTTTCTCTCTCTGAAGCATTCATTGGGGATTCCTGTCTCTTCAGTACAGATACTTGCCCCAAAGGCCTCTTGATTGTCTCTACTTTTTTAACCCTCTTCCTCTCTTACAGCTTTCCCCAGTGCCTTATCTATCACTCCCCTTAACTCTTCTGACCACATTCCCGTTTATATGGTAAAAAGGCTAAGTTCTTTTAAATTTATTACAAGAATCTGCATACCTGTCCCATCTTCTCCACTTAAATTCCAGCCAGTCTACCTTAAGCCCACATTGCCTCTCTAGATTGGGTGAATGTCTTCTGACTGGTCTTCCTGCCTCTAGTCTCTCCCAATTCCAATCCACCCTCTTCTGCTGCCAAAATAAGCCTCTTAATGTGTATGCAGATCACATTACTTCACTTCCCTACTCAAAAGCTTTCAATGGCTCTCCATTTCCTAAACTCCTTAGTATGGTATTCAAGGCCCTTTTCAAAGTGGCTGTGACCTACTTTCCAGCCATATTTCACACAGTTCCCTTTCATAGTCTAAGACCCAGCCAAACTATTCTACTATCTCTTTCCTGATTTCATCTTGCCCTCTCTAGCCTTCATATATTCTTGCAGGCTGTCCCCCATCCTTGGAACAGGCTTTCTCTACACCTGTGCCTGCTAAATCCTTTTCCTTCAAGGCCCTGTACAGATGCCACTCCTACCCTCAGCTACAAATGATTCCCTCACACCACTGACTCTCACACCATTTTGTTTCTATGTTCCTACATCTAACCATATTATAAGCTTATATTTTTCTTATCTATATACACAGTCTAGCCCCTGACTAGCCCATGATCTTCCTGACTTCAAGGTCAGTTCACACACAAGAGAAGTCAAGTAACAATATAAACCAGTAATAATAAACTAAACACAAAATGCTCTAAGTAGTGTATAAGGGACAAATATAGAGGAGTTCAGGGCAAGATTAATGTGAGTGAGAGTTAAGAAGGGGGGAGGGAGAACCAACTTCTATTTATTTAGCACCTATTATATGCTAGGCACTATGCTAGGGTCAGGTGGTACAAATATACAAGTGAAACAAGACATACATGGGATTGGTAGCCATTGATAGGAGTGGGGGAGGGGTGGGTCTTGATGTTATTACTGGGCACAAAGCCAAAAGCAGAAAGGGATTGAGGAAGAGGTATGCCCTTGGTGGATAGCAAGATGACCAGTATAAATGGCTGGACATCATTGTCTGATGATCTGGGCAGGTGCTTTGGGTCTACATATAGTATAGAGTTGAGTTTAAATACATTCACTTACCTATCAAATCAGTAGGACCCCAGGATGGGGGGATAAGGGGGGCAGTATTTCAGCTGGGATAGATTGTTAGAGAAGACTTCATAGAAGAAGTGGGATTTAAGGTAACTTTTGAAAAGAGAGTAGAATTTGACCAAGAAAGAGGGGAAAAGAGTAAGGGGAGGGGAAATGAAGATAGTAGTGAGAGAAAAAAGGAGAGAGGAAAGAGGAAAAAGGAGAGAAGGGAGAAAGAGGGATATTCTATACTCCTTCCTTACAGGGACAGTTATGATGCAAAGAGAGGCAGGAATTTTGAGGGTCATAGGGTGGGGAGGAGAAAGAGGACACTTAAGTAAAATAACATTGAGTGATGCATATAATTCAGTTCTTAAAAAAAAACCCTATGATTTCATCTGGATAGGTGAACACTCCACCAATACAACATTGCCACACCTTTCTTTATGTTTTCCATTTCATGAGCTGCTCTGGCAAAAAAAAAAAAAGAGGGGGGCTATCACTTGGCAGTTATCCTTGTTAGGATGAGTCCCTTGGAATATAGCTGGACTCATCCTGGACCAATAACTAAATAATCTGTTGAAGGGCCTGGTGCTTTCCAAGTGTAACCATGGTAAAACTTGTTAGGATTTCTACTTCACTGGCATAACCTTCAACAATTCAAAGATACCTATCTTCAGAGCCAAGCTGATGCATCTGAATGTGACTTTAATGGAAACTAGCACAAGAGGTAACAAATAATTGTTTATTACAGCAACCATTGTTATTAAAAACCCACTAGTAAATAATCACCACTAATTTACATTTTCTACCAAGAAAAAATAAATCTCTATATAGGTACCATGTTTATCTATCTTAAAAACATGCCAGCAGAATGATGTATTGGAAAGATCGGTCACCAGACAGAAGACCTGGGTTCTAAACTCAGATCTGACACTTGTGTGACTCTGTCTGTGTAACTTAACTTCTCTGGGTTTCAGAAATACAGTAGTAAAAGGACAAGAAGAATTAGGCCAGAGCAGTGCAGTCAAAATCAAACAGAAATGTATCCTTTGAAGGATACATATTGACTTAGAAAAACACAAATTAACATTATCTATGTTGTATGGTATTTTTATTTATTTTGTTCAACATTTCCCAATTACCTTTTTATGTAGTTCAGACAGCACTGGAGAGTGCTATGAAAGCAACCTACAGCTTGCAACTTTGACATACCTGGGTTAGAGGAGCTAATGTTCCTTTCCCTTGTGTATTCTATTAGACTGTAAAATCACTTCTATGACAACTTTCTTCCTAATTTCATCTTTTCTTCTTTTTTATTCTTTTAAAATTTATTTATTTATTTTTTTAGTTTTAAACATTCATTTCCACAAGATTTTGAGTTACAAATTTTCTCCCCGTCTCTCCCCTAGCCCCCACCCCAAGATAGCAAACATACTGAATACCCGTTCCCCCAATCTGCTCTCTCTTATATTCTCCCTCATCCCTCCCTTACTTTTTTGTAGGGCAAGATGGATTTCTATACCCCTTGCCTGTATATCTTATTTCCAGGTTGCAGGTAAAAAACAATTTTTTAACATTTATTTTTAAAACTTTTGAGTTCCAGATTCTTTGCCTTCTTCCCTCCTCACCTACCCCCACTGGGAAGACAATCGATTCTTCATCTTCTCTTCTTTTTGCTTTATTGATTTTTGGAGGGCAATTGGGGCTAAGTGACTTGCCCAAGGTCACATGGATAATTTTTGTGTTAAGTGTTTGAGGCCGCATTTGAACTCAGGTCCTCCTGACTCTAGAGCTAGTGTTCTATTCACTGTGCCACCTAGCCGCCCCCATCTCCTACAAGCTAAAGAATTCTTTTTTCTTTGTGGGACAAAATTCCCCTGGCCCATAAAGCAGCAAAATAATTCCACAGGCACCCTCAGCCTCCTTGAAAGGTTCCCCATGTATAAAGAGATTACTGGGACAGGACTTAAGATGCCTCCCCACACTGGGCCATAGAAAATCCTAGCTAGCACAAGAGGACAGAACTATCACATGCAATCAGGTTAATTACAAGGTGTAAGTCTTTGCCAAAATAGAATTATCTCCTGCAACATATCATTGGGTTGTGGAGTAAGACAAATATCATCTGGTCATGCTAAAAACAAAAATGTACCTGTATTTATTTACTTATGCATTATGTATTACTAAATCTAGCATTGCTAGAAAACATGGGGGGAAAAACCTGTTACCATTATGTTAGGCACCCCTCCCCCCAGATGGAATGGAATGAAAATGCAACACATCGATTAATATTACCTGCAAAAACAACAACAAAAAAAAACACTCAGGGATATTTATTCCTTGTTAGCTTGTTAAATACTAACCGTTTCTGAGTAACTAATCTCCCACTCTAGGATTGAAAGCATACTTGATGTTTTGTGTAGGTAGCAATCTACTCTAATGAAGAACTCATAAGAATCTAGGGGGAGGTAAATTGTTTTTTATTTATATGCCCAAACTACAAGTATTTGGTATAATGTGAATATGTTTTGATTCATTTGTGAAAGTCAATAGTTATCATCAATTTAGAGAGAGAAGGAACGTTGGGGATCATCTAGCCCAGCCCCCTCAATTTTATAAATCAGGAAACTGAGCCCCTTAGAGGTAAGGATCCTGCCCAATGTCATACAGGTAACACTGTCACTCTAACAGTATGACAGAAGTGGCATTTGAACCCAGGTCCTCTAACTCCCAAGGGAATGAGACACATTCCCTTTATGGCAAGTCAGTCATTGCCAGAAACTACCCACACAAAATTACTATTATTCCACATGTTCTTGGGAAAATATAATGCTCTGTTTTCCAACCAGAATGATCCAAAAAACAATTTGGCTTCACCCAAATGAAAGCCACTCCTCTTAGGAAGATAAGGAAGTGGTCTATTATCTTACTTCTGCCATCTTAGCTGTCACATTTTTCTGGAACCAACATTCTATCTCATATGGCCAATATGCTTAATAATGTCTTACCAACACACTATTCAGCCCAATCTTTTTTTTTTTACTTCCTCAAGATGCTCACATCCCAGAATGCCCAATCCTTTCTCTTTTCCTTCTTAAGTGCTAAGCACCACCTTCTGAAGATTTACTTGGCCACCCCAGCCAAGATGTCCTCCTTCTCTGAACTCTAATTAATGAGTTGAAAAGCATTAAGTTTCTGCCATGTGCCAGGTACTGAGGATAAGAAGTCAAAAACAATAGTACTTACTGTCTGTATCCCTCATTTTGTATTCTATTTTAGACAACTATACCTCACCTCCCCAACTACATTCTAAGAGAGCAGGGGCATGTTTTTGTTTCTATTTTTGTTTCAATCTTCCTTTTCCATGTATAACATACTCCAGTGAAAGAAGTGACCAGTGAGTGGAAAGGGAAGAATTATAAAAGAAGTTGAAGCTTAGAGGCCTACCACTCCTTTTTACCCCATTACCACTAAGTATCTTGAGGCCCTGTAAGCACTCACTGTTATTTCTTAGCTAGGTCAGTGGCCCAGGTATCAACCCGCAAAGGTCTCTAGGGGACATAATCTCCCTAGAGCTCACAGAGTATGGAGCTAGGGCACAATATAACACAAAAGCTAAGTAACTTCTCTCTCAGTAACTCCTCTCTCTTCCTAAGGGAAAGGCGGGGATGAGGAAAAAAACCTGAGGAGAATAAATGGAGCTCTAAAATTCCCCATTCAATATAAGCCACTGAACATTCATCTTCCAACTAGAAGACAATTTCATTCTACATTTTACAAATGATCTAGAAAGAGGCTGAATAAGTGAATCTGTTCATCAAGTAGCAAGTATAAACTAATATTTCCAGTATCATTGAGGGTCTAAACATTCAGATTAAAAAGAGTTGTAATTTTGTTTATGGCCATGACCTGATGCAGGACATACCAGCCATCCTATCTTTGGCTACTATAGAACTGCTTCGTGTCTTATGAGGGAGGGTTCTAAGAGCAGCTGAAAGGGGGCCAAAGAAAGATGGAATCAAAGATTTGGGAGAAAGCTTAGAGGTCATCTAGTACAATGCCCGAATTCCTTCTACAACACAATCACTGAAGTAGTTACCCAGTTGCTGCCTCTTCTTGAACCCCATCCTGTCATAGGGACACCCCTATTTTGCAAAGGAATACATTCCACCAGTAGATGGTTCTAATTAGGTGTACAGTCTTACTTTAGCTGAGACAAAAATCTGCCTTCCCCTAACCTTTGCCCACTGATCTTAGCTTTACCATCTAGAGAATTATAGCTAATTTCTCTTCTATATAACAGTCTTTCAAGTATCTAAAAAGGCACCAATCTCTTTTCCTCATAAGCCTTCCTTTCTTTAGTCTAAGTATCTCCAATCTCTTCCACCATTTCTCACAGGGCACAGAACCAGACCCAAGCAAATGAAATCACAATTCAAATTCACATAGCACTTTCCCCCGGTAAAGTCCTCTTCTGTTTATTATCTTACTGGATACTCCTAATACACTTGTTAAATAGATAAGGAGGGACTTTATTTTCTTTTCTTGCATTTTATAGGAGAGGAAGTCTTGTATATATTTTCTTCCCTCCACTTACATAATTACTATTTTAGTTTATGCCCTTGTCTCCTCTCATCTAGACAATTTTAAGTCTTTCAGTGTCCCTGCTTCAAGTCTTTCCCATAAAGATCCATCTTCCATTCTGACACCAAAGTGATTTTCCTAAAATGTAAGTCTAACTGTCATCACCCTTATCAGTAAACTTCAGTGACTCCCTATTATCTCCAGAATTATCTGAACCCAAGTCTTTGTGCCTCCAAGGTCAAGTCCCTATGTACTACATACCATTCTGCTCCTCTGATATGAAGAAATCTGCAGTCAAACGAAGTTGTTGTGTTTGTCCTTTATTTTCAAAGAGGACCATGGCATCAGAGAAATGATGACATGACTTGAAGTTGACTTTGATTTGAGTGAGGGAGGGCTGTGCATGCCTCACTTTCCCCTCTAGAGCCATCTAGGTCCAGTGGCCAGATATTCATCAGGATGACTGCAGATGACCCAGGATGCAATGGGAGACCCTGGTCCTTTTAGACTAAGACCTTTTCAAATGAAGTAAAGCAAAGTAGAGAAGGCAGCACCAACTGAATGATCTATACAATGATTAAGATTATTAAAAAGGAAATAGTATCTCCAAATGTGGAGACAAGGAAACAGAGAATAGATGGAGATTCAGAGATAGTAACTAATATACTTTTATAGACACATTGTTTGTAGAAATTCATTAAGAGTAAATGGTTGCAAACAAACATTTATTTGGTTTATTTTTGTTCAAAATTAAGGTCATAGTAAATTATTTTATAAATAAACAAAAACCAATCACTCCTACCTATGATTAAGAACTGAGCTTAGTACTCACCACATTAAACTTTCCTAAACCAATGCCATCCACAATCATTTTTCCCTCCTCTGAACTCACAGCACTTAATAATAATCAAATTAAATTAAATGAGCAAATGTTTAAGAGAACTCTATTATTTGCAAGGTCTATCCCATTCTTTGGACATTTCATCATTTCATCATAACCCACCTTGGAACATCTCCTGTTAAGCTGCTAAACTGTTTCATGTACACACACAGCTTGTCTCCCCAATTATACTTTAAATTTACCAAAGGTAAGAATTGTCTATCTGCTTCTCTACTTTTTACAGGCTTTAGCATAGGACTGATAGATCTTTTGTGCTCAGTAGATGATTCTGATCACTGATGCCCTGTCCTGATCTGGAATTTGGGATGTAGTTTCACAATATAATATAGAGTCCAGCAATAGATGTGCCCCCATGCTTTCCAAACCAGTAAAGTCTTGGTATAATTATACCACTAAGAGCAAGGAGAATGAGTGTTACTTCAGAGCCCAGGAATCTCCCCAGGCTGGCCAGGATGTGGATGAGGAGCCAAATGACTGGATCGATGCTTTTTGACAACATCATGATACCAACATAATTCCTAGTCCCACAGAACCAAGATGCTACACTCACCATAAGGCCTAATAAATCAACACTATCATTGCTCTTTTTTCCAGTATATTTTAAACACACACACACACACACACACACACACACACACACACACACATACACTCTACATCTTAAGTCTCAGAATAATCCACAGGTATAATTTCAGCCTGGTCAAAGACAAGATGAGTATAATTACAAATTCTTTAAAAGAGACTGGAGGTTAGAGGACAACCACAGCTATGCCAGGGAATCTATTCATGACCCTAAATCTGGGGAGGTAATGTGGTATAGTGGAAAGGATACCATACTGTCCATTAGAAGACCTGGGTTCTTGTCCCAGCTCTGCCATAAAGTAGCTGTGTGACTTGGAGTGAATCATTTCTCCTTTTGGGGACTCAATGTTCTTACTGATAAAATCAGGTGGTTGGGCTAAATGATCCCTATGGCCTCTCCAGTTCTAACATTCCAGGTAAATCTACAAAATCCCATTAGAGAGAATACCTTTAAAATGAAATAGTGTAACAGTAATTATGGCCTATTCAGTAGCACTGATTTTGAGCTATAATCAATATAGTATCAATCCCTCCAAGAAGTCTGCCATGTAACTAATAACAGAAGGCTGGTATAAATGAAAGGCAAGGGTGCATTGCAAAGGACAACACTTACACCATTCCAAACTAATGAGGCTCTATCCTATTTTTAAAGATAGAACAGGATTGTGAAGGGACTAAGGACAATACCAGATGAGAATGATGAAAGGAACTAGTGAGGCTTAGTCTGGGGAAAAAATGGGGGGGGGGAGGTAAAAGAGGCTGGAAGAAGGAGGGAATAATGATCGTCTTAAAGCATTTAAAAGACCACAAAGTACAAAAGGGATATGTCTTTTTTTCTGCTTATAGTAAGAGGAAAAGAGAGAAATGGGCAGAAGTTGGGAAGAGGTAAATGTAGGCTTGAGATAAGGGCAAAAAAATCTTCCAATCAATGAAAGTTTTCTGACAGGTTTATCTTAGGAGGTAGTAAGGTTCCCCTTTCTGGTGATGTTTGGTGATGTTGAGTTGACAGGTAGGTTTTAGAGAGATTCTCATTCAGGTATGGGCTGCTTTATAGAGCCTCTGAGCTCCCTGCCAATGCTGAAATGCTGTGATTCTGTGACCTCCTCCTCTCCCTTCCTTCCCCTGTTTTGTTACTTGGGTTTTAGTCCTAACTATGCAACTAACTATATGACCCTGAGAATATAATTTCCTCCCTCTGGGCCTATTTCCCTATCTGTAAGATGACCTCTAAGATCTGATCCTACTCTATGATTATATGATTTATGCATAAATCTCAGAAAATTCTTGCTTGTTCTAACCTCTTATTTTCATTTAGGACTACTATCATATTGGTTTGCCCTCAGTGGGGCAAATATATCCCTGTCTCTGGGTCTATAACTTCCAGGTCCACTTCCTGCCATTTGAAGTAATGCTCAGTATGAATAAGCTCTGAGATTTCTGCCTGTTGTCTAAATTTAACCCAGGAGGCAACATTATCACATAACCCAGGGCAGAACAAGTCTCATAAGATCATCAATTTCCCTAAATCAGTGCCTGGAATACATATTTAATGGATTCTTGTCAATCCTGAGCAAGACATACAAGACTCTGGGTCAGAAGCAAGGGGAGAGGACCACAGGGAGAAGAGAGAGAAACAGACACTGAGGGAGAGACAGAGAGAAGTAAATGGAGGAGGAAAAGGAGGAGAAGGAGGAGGAAGAGGAGGAGGAAGGAGACAGTCACAATGACAGACAAATCTGAACAGCTATTAAAAGGAAACAGGAAGTGCTTCAGAGTTTAGTGTCCAGAAAAATAAAAATTAAGAGGAGGTCTTTACAACCTGGAAGCTGATGTGGTTACAGTATCATTTTCACTGTGTACCCAAATGTGGGCCCCTGAAAGGTTATAAAAACACTATTTATTACCCTTGGACACTGAAGAACCATTTATGGAAAGTCCTGCTAGGACATCTTGTGTTACAGATTCCTGCATTTTGCACGGAAGATGTTCTGACACTAATGCCTGTATTTTGCATAGAAGAGGCCCCTGTGATAATTGAACATTAAAAGATATTTCAGCCTCTCATACAGCCTGGGATGGCAGGTATCACATATATCCAAGAGGATTCCTATTTAGCAACAGAGAAGTCCTGATGGCTTGTTCCCTCGGAATTTCTTCCTTTCCCCTCTGCTCCATTCTTCTCCCCTCCCTTCTCCCCCCAGTCTTTCTCTTCCAGCCAGCCGCAGACACTAGTATCTTGCTGCATAGCCCCTACCCATCCCCACCCCTTAAGCTAAGTCCCTTCTGTCCTTCACAGTCAATGCATTCCAGACTCTTCATGCACCTGCTCTAAAGGTGGCCCCTGCCCCCTATCCCATCCCAATGAATCCTCCTTAACTCCTATTAGCAGCCTGTCCAGGTTCTGAAGCAGATGCTACTGAATGGGGGGCGGGGGAAGCCACTCTAAGCTGGCTTGTTCTAAGGCTGCCACTCTTTCAGCAGACTGGTTGGCTTTTATCTGCTGCTCCTCCCCCTATACCTCCCTCACTCTCATCCCCAGCGCCAAACCTGACCCTCTAAAACCTTACTGTCTGATCAGCCTAAAGCCTGGTGTCCCATGCTTTCTAGACAGCTTCCCTGATGGGTTTTCAATTTAACAATAGAAAATAGTGTAGTACCCTTGAAATGTACTACACCAAGAATTAGGAGATCTGGGTTCCAGTCTTATATCTGCCTTTAGCTAGACACAAAGTATTATAAAGTCATCCCCTCTCTATAGCTGTTTCGTCATCAGTTAAATGAACAGCTATAACACACATTTGAGGAAACTTCCCTTATCTATGAGATAACCTAGAAGACCCCTGAGTTGCATTCTAGCCAGCGGGACTCCTATGAAGTATATGGAAGTCGGACTAAACAATATACACAGTGCCTTCGAGCTCTATGAGCCTGTGAATCTGAATATTTAGTGTGGGCTTACTTCAGGCTCAATACTATACTACATACTATAAAAGACAAAGCTGAACTAGAAAAAGTAGTGAGGATGATGATCCTTCATTACTTCATGGACCCATGATTTCATCTGTGGCAGCAGTCCCATCATCGACACAAATCAGTCTCTCCATGACTTTGGAGCCCGTTTCCTAAGTTACTATGGGCCAAAAATTTTCTTCACTTAGTGCCCAACCTTCTGGTGATAAATAAGCCCCTCTAAACTTAGGTTGATTCAGGCACATAATTCATTGCAAGGTTCATTCTTGAAACCTGTCTGGCTTTTAGAGATCTGTGAGCATTTGCATCCTGCTAGGATCCCCTTGGAGAGCCTGGGGTCACCTATGGGCCAAGATGAAGCACCAGGGTAGGACTTGAATAGAAATAACCCTCCACTAATTTTTAATTCCCGTTTATAACATCTTAATAATCATAGTAATAAAAAAGCTCCTTCCTATAGTTTTTTTTTTTTAAGGCTTATAGAGTATTTCCCTCATAACCATCCTGTGAGGTAGGTACAATATGTCTAATCTTCAATTACAGATGCAGAAACCTAGGGCTGAGACCAATTAGAAAATATGCCTGGGGTCACATAATTAGAAAACAGGCTGGTGAGACAAGAAAAATGTTCCCTGTCCTCAAGGTCCTTACCATTAGAGTACTTAACCTTTTTTTGTATCATGGACCCCTTTGGCAGTCCCATGAACTCATCTCAGAAAGATGTTTTAAAATGCATAAAATAGAATTACAAAGTATAGCAATTACATTGAAATACAGGTATCAAAATATTAGAATAAAAAAGGTCACAAAGCCCAGAGTAAAAGCCCGTGATTTAAAGGGTGAGCTGCATCCCCATATAGCACTCTCATATACAACACAGTTTAATTATAACTCAAATGGTACCTGATGAAGCACCAAACAAGGAACTTATAGTAACAAATACCACAAGAGCTCAGTGGAAGGGTCAGGATGGGACTGAGGTATATTGGAAAAGTTTATGGAGGGGGAGACCTGGGTGAAAACTCAGATCTTTGCTAGTCATAGATTTGTTTCTGACAACAGAAACACTTTTGGTTGTTTTAACTCTCAAATAACTCTTTAAGCTCTGCTCACACTTGTCAGTTCCAGAGTTAACAAAGAAACAAGTAGGAAGGAGACTCTGAGTGGCTTAGTGTATAAAGGGGCTTGACCTTCTGAGATCTACTTGCCCACACCAAAGCACCAGAGAAAAACCAAACAGGGACAAATAAAAACTGATTAATGTCCTTCATACCTAGCAACACTAATTTCTATATCCTACCCCATTTCCCTACCACACCCTTATGGGTCAGGAAAAGTTTTCTCTTGCCCAGTGGTTTCTCAAAGTCTGTACCAGGGCCTTCTGGGATGCCAGAAGGTTTGGCCATGAATTGAAAGGAACTTACACTTGCCATCTCATGTGAAAGCAAATCTCCCCACTATTCTGTAGTGTATTCAGACAACAAATTGAGAAGCCATGATCCTCCTTCTCCAAAACTTCAAAGCCCCTCTCTCCTTCAGAACTTCAAGAATGAGAGCATTAGAAAGAACCTTAGGTATCATCTTATCCAGTTCACCATTTTACTAATTTTAAAAAATGCTATTGATATCTTTTGTCTTTATGTCACTTTCATTTCCAAATATATCCCCCTCCTTACAAGACATTCTCTCTAACAAAGAATAAAAAGAGGAAGTACGTTTATGGGGGTGAAGGTTAGTCAAGGGAGTATTTCAACAAAACTTTACAAGATCTCACCTAGTCTGATGTTCAATGGGAACTAATCCCTTGTTTGAAGAGGAGAAACTAAGGCTTAGAGTAGTTACAAGATCTGTCATAAGGGAAGAGGGAATAAGGAAAGGCAAATCAACTGCAAACCATCAAATGGCTCCAGGGGTATGACAAATATATAAAGAAGAGGTAAAGATCCTGGATCCCACAAATACCATACTCAGCTCAACATCTGGGCCTGGACTTAGGCTCTTCTCATCTTTTGAAATTTAAGCAACATAGTTCAATAAGCACTGAAGTGTGCACTTCCCTGCAGAACACTCACTGTTAGGCACCAGGAGAGAGTCCAAATTTGGCTAAAACATATCCCTTCCTTTCATAGAGTTTACAGGATGGTAGGAATATGATACAAACACAAAGAACCACAATACAAAACAATATGTGATAAATATATCAAAAATTATGATGTGAAATGGGGTGTTCAGGAGAGGTCTTTAGGAGGAAGCATTTGATTTAGTATTTGCGGGATGGGTAGAAATCTAACATCAAGAGGAGAAACTTTTCCTGATCTCCCCAAATGCTAATGCCCTCTCTCCCAAACAGCTTGGTATTTAATCGTTTTTCAGTCATGTCCAATTCTTTGTGACCCCATTTGGGGTTTTCTTGGCAGAAATACTGGAGTACTGTGCCATTTCCTTCTCCAGCTTATTTTACAGATGAGTAAACTGAGGCAAACAGGGCTAAGTGACTTGCTCAGGATCACACAGCTAGTAAGTGTCTGAGGCCAGATTTGAACTCAGGAAAATGTCTTCCTGACTCCAGACCTAGGGCTATAACCACTGTGCAACCTAGATGCCCCTGTATTTAACTACTTTGTACTTATTCTCTTTATATTTATTCCGTACATACTTAAATATGTACTTGTTATGCTTCCTCTCATTAGAATGTAAGCTTCTGAAGAGTAGGGACATTTCATTTTCAGCTTTTGTATCTCAAGCACAAAACGGTACCTGACATATTGTAGGTGCTTAATAAATGCTTGATGATTTACTGACTCTAGAATATTCTAGGGAGAAAAAACTGTTATAAGCAATAAAACAGGGTCAAGAAAGCATGGATTATGTATGTACAAAAATGATGAGTAGCCCAGTTTATCTAGAGCATAGGGTACATGGAAGGAGATAGTAAAAGCTGTGAATATACTATTATTTACATAATAGTATAATATATATTATATATCATATAACTATAATATATATACACATATAATATAATTTTATTTTATAAATTTTAGCCATGACAAGTTCACATGGAATAAAAGCTTTCATTAGCTATTGGGGACTATTTTCCATATTAATGAGATTAATTTAATTAATTAATGAGATTTCCTATGTGTCTCCTATGTCTTCCTATGAAATCTCATTTAAGCTAATCAAACAAAATGTTGTTGAAAATTCCATTCATTTCATTTCTTGAAAATATGCACAGTTAATGAGATTTTTCTGTGTGCAGATTTTAGGGACATCCTGTATAAAGCCAGAAAAGCAGATTGGTATCAAATTGTGGAGACCCTTGAGTTCCAGGCAACTGGAATGCATCCCCACATCATTTTCTCCCACACATCCTATCATTCAATTCAAGTCCCATGTCTTTTATCAAGTTTCTGCAACTCACCTGGACTACACTCTGCTTTCACTGCTAGTCTAGACAACTCCAGCACTTAATTGCCTAGACAACATTTGATAATGTGGTACAGAGTTTCAGTCTCTAAACTCCTTTGAAAGCTCCCATTTCATGCTCACCTGAAGTCTGGAGTCATTTCAGGTGGTGGACAGGCAGCCCGCCCTCCAATACTGCATGAAAGGGCCCAAATACAACTCATCCATGTTGACTGCAACCAGTGGAATTGACTCAAGCACCATCCAGTCTCCAGCTAAATTTATGACCTGTCCTTTCTATAACAGAGCACAGGCTTCTACTGACCTTCTGAGAAAGAAGAATTTCACCATTTCTGGCCCACTTTCCTCACTCTTCATTTCTCCCTTGCTTCCTTGCCTCTGGCAGGAGGCCAGACGCCTAATTTATCATCTGGTCTGATAAACAGACGCACATCTTAGGACCAAACAATGCCAGGTCACTTCCTTTTGAGCCAAACTCCCAGTCATACATAAAATATTTGAGCAGAAGTTTGCAGCTAAAGAGACTGGGGGAAAAGAAATAAAGTAGGGGAGAAGGGGAAGGGAGAAGAAGAGTAGGTAAGTAAGGTGCACTTTCAAAGCTGTAGAGAGCCAGGGTTAGAGATGAGAGACAGTATCTTTTGTTTTTATATCACTTTTATTTCCAAATATATCCCCTCCTTATGAGACATTATCTCTAACAATGAATAAAAAAAGAAAGTATGTTTGTGGGGGGTGAAGGTTATAATGTCAAGGGAGTATTTCAATGCAACTTTACAAGATAGTTCCTAGTCTGATGTCCAATGCAAGTTTTAGAGAAAGAGGATCATGGCTTCTCAATCTGTTCTCTGAATACACTATTGGGGAGATTTGCTTTCACATGAGATGGCAAGTGTAAGTTCCTCTCAATTCATGGCCAAATCTTCTGGCATCCCAGAAGGCTCTGGCACAGACTCTGAGAAACCACTGGGCAAGAGGAAACTTTTCCTAACACATGAGGGTGTGGTAGGGAAATAGAGTAGGATATAGAAATTAGTGTTGCTAGGTGCCTATGCCACGAATCTTGCCTTTTTCTTCCCCTCTTCTTCCTGTCATCCCTTGTGGGGAGAGGTATCAATATTTCTACTGTATCCATATCTCCAGAGACAAAAGACCTTACTCCCCTTCTCTTCCTGACCAAGCACAGGATTTCCTAGCTGTATCATCCATCTTAACACTTGCTGATATTTACTTCAACACTTGAGTGTGTGTACTCTTGTATAGATCGCTAATTATCCCATGCACGTATGCTTTGTCTCGGAATATAAGCTGCTTAAAAGCAACACTTGTATCAGATCATTTTCTGTACTTTCTTTACTCAATCAAAAGCATGTACTGAGAGATTCCTATGTGCCAAGGGCTGGAGATAAAAAGACAAAAATCAAATAGCCCCGGCCCTCAACATTGTTGTAAGAACTTTTCAGGATAAACAACTAATATGCATATACAACAGAGAGACCAAGTACATACAAAGTAATCTGTGGAGGTACCAGCAGCTAGAGAAATGGTTCTTAATCTTTTCTGGGTTGGCAATCTGGTAGAGCCTATGGACAGATCCCTTCTCAAAATAATGTATAAAATAAAATATATACAGTTGCAAAGAAAATCAATTATTTTTGAAAAAGTTACCAAAATATTAAGAAAAAAAAAGCAAGCTCAGTCTCAAGAGTAAGAATACTTGACAAAGAGTGACTTATAATTCTACTAAGTGGAGGTGAGGTAGGAGAGCATTCCAGAGAGATGGAGTGTCATAGAGAAAGAAGAATAAGACCAGTTTGGCAGGAACCTACAGTTTATAAAAAAGTGAAATGTATAAGAAGCCTAGAAAAATGGGCTGATTCCAAATCATGGAGAGGTTTAAATCCCAAATGGAGGAATTTGTATTTTATCCTAGAATCAACAGGAAACAAAATGAACCAGTGTTTTTTGTTTTGTTTGTTGTTGGTGGTGGTGGTGGTGGTTTTGGGTTTGAGGATATTTTTATTTTTAAATTGCAAAGTCTTTCAGACTTGTGCTCATTTAATAATATCGCTTTGGCAGCTATCTATAGAATGAATAGGGGAATGGAGGGATTTGAGGGAATCCAATTAGGAGACTGCTGCAATAGTCCTGGTAAGGAGGATCTCTCTACTCACTATCTAGCACAGAACTAGCCACATAACAGTGAACTGATCAATACCCTAATTGCTAGTGTCCTTTCTTTGTAAATTACTTTGTATTTTGTATTAAGTTTTATATATCCATGTGATTAGCCCCCAAAAGAATTGTCACCTCCTTGAGGACTGCTTTTACTTTTTACTTTCCTATCCCCAGAACAAAGCACAATATGTGGTACACAGGAAGTACTCAATAAATGCTTAACAAAATGAGTTCAATTGAATATTTGTTGGATTGTATACATTACCCCCCCTCCCCGACTTTTCTGCTCTTTTTGGAGGGAAGAAGGCAGGGCAATTGGAGTTAAACAACTTACCCAAGGTCACACAGCTAGTAAGTGTTAAGTGTCTGAGGAAGGATTTGAACTCAGGTCCTCCTGACTCCAGGGCCCATTCTCTAATTCACTGTGCCACCTAGCTGCCCCAACATCACTCCTTTTCAACTCAGACTTCAGTTATCCTCCAGGTAGGACTGATCTTCTTAGCCTCATGCTCCTACTTGTGACCCGAGAATCTGAGATTGTTTGGGAGAGAAATGCTCCAGGGCCATGCAGAAAGCCTCACTCTGGTAAATACTCTGGGATTCTTTGGCATCTTTATGCTGCCTGTGTGTAGAAAAGTGTTCCAATATTCCAACAATCAGAAAAGGTAACAGGGATACTTCTTACGCAGAGGTCGGTCCTGGTTCGATGGTTTAGGGAAGAGAAGAAGTGAAGGGAACAAGCATTTATTCAGCACCTACTGTGTGCCAGGCACTGTACTAAATAACTGCTTTGCAGGTTTTATACGGGGAATGAACTGAAGTAAGCTGGGCCACTACCCCCACGCTACCTAATATCTAACCATGGTCTTTCTTCCCTTGAAGTAGGATCATTTGGATGCCTTGTTTTTATGTTTTGCTTTGTCTCCCTACCTTATCCAGGCTTGAAGCCCAGTGGCCCATCATAGCCCAATACCAGTACTGATCATCACACAAGCTTTAATTTGCTCCGTTTCTGACCCAGGCCAGTTTGCCTCTCCTTTGGTTACTTGGTGGCCCTCTGTTCCAGGGCACTTACCATACTGATGCCAGACATTACTTGGGCACTTGATCTAAATGCAGCTCAGAAATCCCCTGCTCAAGCCAATGCCTCCCTGAAAGCAGAGATTACAGGTTATGTGTCACCATGCCAGGCCATGAATGCATTTTCCTAACATCTGTGGAATCAGAAAACTTTAGCTATTCTTAGTCCTTAAAGATCCAACCCCTTCATTTCACGGGTACAAAAATAGCCCCCCCAAATGAAATGACTTCTTCATGGTATAACAAGGTTGTATTGAAGAAGCAGGGAGCCCCACGGATTTTCCAGGGCCATGGCAATGTGGGACAGCTGAGGAAATGGATTCTTTGGCTTGCCAACCTCCCCCATCCCAACTCTCCATCTTTAATACAGAATGATTCCTTCTTGGAAAGCCAAACAGAAAGAAAGCCCCAGATCTGAGTCTGTCTGCCACCCCACAGCAGGTGTCTGTTTTGCAGAGATCTGTCTCCTGAGAAGCCCTTTCGTCAGTTTCAAAGCCAAGGGATTTCAAAGCCGCTGCGGCTGTTCAGGAGCATAAAGACAATTCAATTCAACAAGTATTTAGTGAATACTTGTTGAAGCCCAGGGAAAAAAAAAGGCAGGGTCCAGAATGTATTGTCCAGGGTGCTATTGACTACTGTTGGCTGCTCTGCTTATCAAAGAGAAATGTCGAGCTCCCTTCCCCCCATCCAGCTGTCTCTCTGTCTCTTTGTGCTAATCCAAACCAGAAAGAGTTAAACCACTTAACCTGGCCATGGAATGGGTGAAAAGATCTAATACTACAGATATTTCTGTTCTTTGATTTCCTGTCAACCTCATATCTCTTACAGAACAGCAGGCTAAACATCCTAAGCTGTGCCTACCTTAAATAACAACCTATGTCCCAAAAGGATGGGCTGGCAGCGAGGGATGAGGAGAAATGATGATCACTGCTCTGTGGGCTGGCTTATCAGGAAATTTGGATGGTTGGTGAAGGCTTCTTAGAAAAAGCAGACTTGGAAAGATGGAAATGATTTGCAGAAGCCTTTTTGTGTGAGAAGAGGGAGGTAGGGCAAGAAGGGAGACGCTGGATGGCAGAAGTAAAGACACAGATAGGACAATGCACTAGTTTTATCACCACTAAAGACTGAATCATTTCTTGGGTTCAATGGCACTGGCTTGGAGTCAGAAAGACTGGAGTTCAAATCTGGCCTCAAGACACTTACTAAATCTGTGACCCTGGGCAAGTCACTTAACTTCTGTTTGCCTCAGATTTCTCTGCCTCTTAGGGTTGTTGTGAGGATCAATTAAGATAATAATTGTAAAGTACTTAGAACAATGTACATAATAAGTGCTATATATGTTACCTATTATCATTGTTGTTATTATAAAATGTAAATGCCCATCTGAAGATCCTATGAAAAATATATATATACATATGTATGTATATGTGTGTATGTGTAGAGGAGGAGGCCTTTAGCTATTCTGGAGCTTTTCCATCATTAAATAGGTTGCTTGAGGTAAAGTGGGTTTTCCTGTACAGAAACACAATGAATGAATTTACACCTCTTGTTCACAGAAAAGTAGGCAGTCATACTAAGAAACTAAGTTTAGCTGTTTCTTTGAATCACTGTCTTAAACACCTCCCTTCCTTGGCTGTCTCCCTGTTTCTAAGTATTTTGTAGACACTCATGCTCAGGTTGATTGAGTCACTAAGCAAGGCCTGAAGATAGCTCCTGCAGTCAACCATTAGGAATCCAAAATAAGAAAGAGAGGGGACGCATTCCCAGCTGGTGAGGATTAAGAAAAAACAATGTTTAAACAAATACTGGAAGGTCCTGGGATAGCTAAAAAGACACGTCTTTGGCTAGTATTGTCCTGGCTATCCCTCTAAGGAATAAAATTCAAGGGAAAGGCTATATGACAAGTCATCATTTTCTAGCTCGAACCACTGAAAAGATTTTAAGGTCTCTAATGTACTCCAGTCACAACGAGCGAACAGACTGTCAAAGAGTTGTAGGGAAACAATCAAGCTTAAGTGTAGTATCTTATGAAAAGAGTTAGGAGGAATTTTAGGTCATCTAATCCAACTCCCTCATTTTACAGATAAAGGAACTGAGGCTCAAGATGGTTAAATGGTTTTTCCAAGGTCACACAGGAAGTAAGATCAGAGGTGGGATATGAGCCCAGATTCTCTTCATACAAAATCACGCTCCTTACACTTAGACAATTCAACAGCAATGTTGCCACTGAAGACCCAGAAGAGTAGGTTCCCTTCAGGAAGCAAGCTAAGCCCCAAATAAGGAAAGCCTAAAGAAAAAAAAAATTTGAGAACGTTGCTCTGATCCCCTCGAGAAGCAGACAGTTGGGTTCCACATTAAGCAAAGTCAATACAGGACAATCTGCTCTTGCAAAACAAGGAAAGGATTAATCACATCATTACAAATTATTGTCACTTCATCAAAGAATTCCCTGCAAGTTGCCTTTAAATGCCAGCACCTCTAGTGCATTTCAGCATTTATCTACAGGGCCATAACTATTTGTTAGAAAGACCAAAGGACACATACCAAGTCTTAGGTACCAATGGGGAGATCAAGCTCCAAGGTCCAAATGAAAAGTTACAGTCTGGTAGGACAATGACATTGTATTTACAAAAATTGGAATTTTATAACTTTTTTTTTCCCCAAGAGTTAAGGCTATTGTGTAAACAGACAGAACTAAATATTTCTCCAATTGTTGGACCTTATAGAGGGAGAAGCAGTCAGCCATAGTACCTGGCACATAGTAGGTGCTTGATAAATGCCTTCTGAGTCTGGGGTAAGCTGTGTCCTATGACTGTTCCTTCCTTCAGCTAATATCAGTTGTTAAAAATAAATGTAAAATCAGTATGAGAGAGAGAGAGCAATTTAGATAGAATATGGGAAAGGTGTTGCTATTGTTAATACTTCTCATATAGCATTAGAGAAATAGTATTATTGTTAATAGATAATATCACATACATTACATTATGTATATTAAATATACATAATAATACATAATATAAATATGATATTCTTTTAGTATAGACCCTAGACTTGTATAAGACCCTAGACTTGGTATAAGGAACTTCCAGCTGAGGGAACTCCCTCTACATATACCCTCTATCAAACTTCTAATTTAGGAAGCTGCCTAGCGTCCTGGAAGCTTCATTGATTTCACCAGGGTCACACAGCCAGTAAGTGTTGTAGTTGAGCCTAGACCTTCCTGGTCCCAAGACCAGTTCACTGGCCATTATGCCATGGTTCCTCTCTTGTCTTATGTGTTAGGGATTATATATACAGATGATAAATATGGAAGACACATACATGGACCTGGAAACTATATCAGAATACATATTATGTGGTAGATGGAAAGTTACAGATAATATGTATTTCTAGTGGTTCTTTTAGACTGGGTGCAACTTCTCTGACTTCTCTGAACCCCATTTTCCTTATCTGCAATATAAGAGAATTAGACTACAGACACATTGAGGTTCCTTGCAGTTTTTGATGCTATGATTCACATGTTAGTCTTCTCTCTCATCACACTATAAAATCCTATTTAATAAGAACTGTCTTTTTACATTTATTCCCCACAATATTTACTGATACACCTTAGATAATCAAGGAAAGCACACAAGAGAAGAACACAATTGGAAGGAACAGGTGCACTGGTGTATAACTGACTGACTTTGGACCACCTTGCCAGATGGTTGAAGGGTCTAGACAGCTCTAGTACTGGAATTGCATAGAAAAATGCATCACACCAAGCAAGAACCATGAAATCAAAGGACTAGACTCTTAGCTGCATCCCAGTTCTAGAATATCTGTGTTTTTGAGAGTTTCATGTGCTGTCCTCAAACAACATAATAAATGCCTTGAATGAAAGGAACACTTACTATATTTAGAATTGCTAACTACTAAAATTTGAAAGAGTCTAAGAGATCAAGTCCAACCTTCTGATTTTTTTGGAGGGGGAAAGGCAAGATAATTGAGGTTAAGTGACTTGTCCAAGGTCACATAGTAAGTGGACTAAGTGTCTGGGGTCTGATTTGAACTCAGGTCCTCCTGACTCCAGGGTCAGTGCTCTATTCACTGCGCCATCTAGCTGCCCCCCAAACTTCTCTTTTTAAAAAGAAAAAAAGGATCCAGAGAAATAAAACAATGTGACCCAGGTCAACAAAGCTAATAACAACTGGATTTGAACCCAAGCCTTCTGGTTCCAAGGCTTTGCTATCTCTCTACATCATAGTTGCTCTTCCTTTTCCCCCACAAATGCCAGGCTCCGCACCCAGCAAGTGTTTAATAACTGTCTGTTTCACTGTGGGTAGGAGCAATATTCACTCAGTGTTCCCCAGTAATAATTCCCATAATCCTGAGCTCACTTTTGAAAGGGGGGAAGATCACGCTGTTGTTCTTTAGTGAGCCGCCCAGCTGTCGAGCTCAGAGGAAGCTGCCATGCCGGGCTGCAGAGCATGAAAAGCAGACCAGTCTGCTCTTCCTGCTAGCACTGGGGCCTGCCATCCCAAGAATGCACATCTCTATCAGGAGCACCAAGCTGACAAATTGTGACTGGAGGCCTTTCTGAGAAACACGGAGGGAGCAGAGGCCGATCTGCAAGCTGTGTGGGGGCACAAGCCACCTACTTGCTTTAATCTTGTCCGTGTTAGTATGGGAAAAAAAAAGAAACAAAATGCCTAGAAATATACTTAGGGTCCAGAGGCTGACATACCACATCAACGCAAAGGTTTTATTTGCAACTCTGGCAGAAATCTTTTTTTTGTAAAAGCAGCTTTCCATCTCCATTATTCCATAGGGTCTATCACTTCACAATCTATTCAACAGACATGGTGAACATTTTATTCCCTAAACACCTGCTCTGCTTGATAAAGTAGACTCTATACACACAGCCTTTAGGGGGTAGAGAAGCACTCAAACAGTGCGGAAGAAGGGAAAATAATTTTACTCTTCAAGAACCCTTAAGCCAATTTTGTAAACAAACACAAAACAATTGGCCAGCCCACAGATATTTATATAAGTTTGTTGACTATTTATATAAATAGTCAATTTATATAAATAGCCAAATCTTCTCCAGGAACTACTTACACTTAGTAGGTTCTTAACAGATGAGAGAGGAACTGAACTGCTAAATAGGAATAAGAGGAAAATAATAGACATCAACTGGCATTCTCTACAATCATCCATGTTGGTATTCTTCATAAATCCACCTGAGGAAGGGGAAGGGGTGCTATCAAGAATGACTTGATTGCATACAAATCAAGTGAAATTTGTAACACATACACACAACTACTACTACTACTACTACTACTACTACTACTACTACTACTACTAC
>NW_027185712.1:2647780-2658193 GCF_028583685.1 Petaurus breviceps papuanus
ACTACTACTACTACTACTACTACTACTACTACTACTACTACTACTACTACTACTACTACTACTACTACTATCACTACCATTATTTCTAAGTTCTTAGACCTAATTTCACAGCCTTCTCATTAGAAGGGATTATTAGGATGCCATTAGACCGTGTCATTCTAGAAAACAAAAGCCTCAAAGGATTTAGAGAAGGAAAGGGACTTTCACATTCATTCTTTCCCATTGCTTTATTCTACAGATTAGTAAACTGAAGTCCAGGGATGGTAAATGATTTGCCCAAAACCACACAAGATATTAAATAGCAGAGGCAAGATTTAAACCCACGATTTCTGTGCCCACCATTTAGTCGATGTGGCCTTCAGTTTATGCATCTGCAAACTAGTCATAGTAATTATACTACCTATCCCTACCATGTTCTTATGAAGATCAGATGAGAATTAATATATGTAATAAGCTGTGTAACCACAAAATGCTACGTGAATATTAGTTATTTTATCCTATTCCAGTTACCCACCGAAAGGAATAAAATAAAAGCAGATCTTATATGGGCTAAATCATATTCCCCCCAAACAGGATGGTCACATAAGAGTTAAGAGAACACAGATTATCACAAACATCTTAGTTCTGTCCCTTCCCACTAGCATCTGGAAGAGCTCCACTGTGCATTCTGTTTGTAGAATCAGAGAATGCTGGTGCTGGAAAGGATATTCAGCTATCAGCTAACCCAAAGACCTAATTTCACAAGACCATGTTTTATTCATATTTGTTCCATTCATTCATCCACTCAACATGCACCTATTAAATCAGGGGTTCTTAACCTGGGGTCTGCAACCTGTCTTTTAAAAAAAACTATTTTTGATAACTATATTTCAATATAATTGGTTTTCTTTGTAATCTGATGTATTTTATGTGCTTAAAATATTGTTCTAAGAATAGGTCTGGTCCAAAGGGATACTACAAACACAAAAAAGTTTAAGAGTCTCTGTATTAAGTGCTTAAAATGTATAAAGTGCTGTGCTAGGCACTTGGGGAAATACAAAGATAATTACGACAACTCTTCGTTTTTATGGAGCTTATTATAATCTAGAATCTCCCAATGTCGTTCAGACAACAGTATCTGCAAAGCACTTTCCTCATATAGTAAATGCTTAATAAATGCTTATTAAATGACACAGCTACCTGATGAGGTCAATAATGGTAGTACTATTGGAAGTGGATTTGTTGATGGTCATAAGCTAAAAAATGTCTGAAATATAATCTGAACTCGTTTCCTGACTCAAGTCTAGCATACTGCCTATGGAATCAAAAGGTATATGGATCAATGAATGATTAAATCCCAAGAGAGGAAATAATTTGCCCAAAGTTACACAATTAGTGGCAGAGATGGGACTAGAATAGAGGTCTCCATTTTTCAATGATATCATATTTTACACTAACTTCCTAAGTCTCACACAGGAAAAGAAGGGAAGTGAAAGAAGAAAAGAGAGGATAAAAGGGAAAAGGTGTACAGGAAAGGGAAAAAAAGAGGAGAAAGGGGTAGGGGAGAGGGGAAAGAAAGGAGAAGAGAAGGGAAGGGGGAGAGAAGGGAAAGGGGATTGACCAAAGAGGAAAGGGGAGGGAAAGGGAAAGGAGAGGTGGAGAGGGAAAGATATGGGTACTGGGGGGCATTGAGGGAGTAAAGACAAGAGGGTCAAGTTCAACTAAAATGATGAACAAGGTCGAGATTTTTTTCCCAGTGGAAAAAAAGATTCACTCACTACTATAAGGAGACAGCCCATGCTAACACTGGAGCAGGTGTGTTCCTAGAAAATTTCATGAATTTTCATTTTTATAGAATAAACCCTATTTTCCCACTGACTTACATCACTTCAGAGATACTTTGTGTTCATTTTCAACTGACCTTCAATGGGAGATGGCACCTAGTACTTCATTTTTCAGTTTCTCTGCCTTCATCCTGGCCCCTTCTTTTTCCTATCTGTGACAGGAAGGATATAGGTAACTCATAATTTAGAGAAACGAAGTGATAGAGTTTTTCTCCACCTAAGAATTCTTTTGTCATATGAGGAATCATACAATTCATTATAGTGGTTTCCAATAAAGCAAAATAACTTAAGGAAGTATGTTCCCTAGAGGATCCATAGCAGTTGATGGCCCCAGCCTGTCTTCAGTCTGTTTTCAAATCTTATCTCATACTATTTATTCTCCTGCAAGTCCATCATGATCCACTAAAAGTGGACTTTGGTCCATTGTTCATATTATCCCTTAGACCTAGAATGCATGGTCCGTTGCATAAATTTTAAGTGCTTAATAAATGATTCTTGAAGGTACCAGAATAACCTCCCTATTACCTCCACCTACTGATAGTATATTAATCTTTCATGGCCCAATGAAAAGTACAATCCCTTCCAGGAAGCTTTCTCTGATTCTCTTGATTTCAACTTTTTTTTCTGAATTCATTTCCATTCACAAGAACTTCTTAAATGCCCACTAAAATGAGGGAGAGGAGAAGAAGTCAATACTTCACAGTGAAGATCCCACATGAACTCAGTCTTAAAACAAAACCTTTGCCTTTCTTTGATAGATCCTCCATTTCCTCATCATTCAACTTCTTCCAACAGCAGGCAACTTTCACCGACTCTCCCAGTCCATGCTGTTTTCTCCTTCATTTAATACCACAACTGTAGTCATGGACTTGTTCAGAGGCCATGACAAAGTTCCAAACAGATGACTTGGAGGTATATCCACTTCTTTTGGATTAGTGGTGCCACTCATAGCTAATTGAAAATTAGCTAGACCTGAGTTTTGACAAACTTTTTGGTGCCAAGCATGAGCACCAAAGAATAACCAGCAAGTAAGAGTCATGTTAGGAAATGTATGAAACTGCTTCCTACAGGACATTTCCCATAGAAAGTAATCTTGATTTTTATCATTTTCCCCCAATACGTTGCACAGTGCCAGGTATTTAATAAATGTTTAATGAACTGAACTGATCTGAATAAAGCACAAGTATGCAGTACGTATCACTAGAATTTCACTGATTTTTTTCTTTTTTTTCGTTGGAATGGTCCCTAGGGGTTTGATTTCAGTTAGTTCAATTCTCACATTTTCTACATTAGGATACTGAGGCCTTGAGGAGGGAAATAACTTGCCCAAGGTGGCAAAGGTAGTAGATTAGTGAGAATTTAAACCCAGTTCCTCTGAGCTCAAATCCAGAGCTCTTTCACTATACTGATCAAGATAGCCAGAAATGGTTTTGCTACCATGGCTACTACTATAGCTGACTAAATGGGACACTTCTCCAATCCACAAATAAACTGAGCACAACTAAACGAATCTGTGATCACTTGGAAAGAAAAGTGTGATCTTTCCTAATGCTCAGGAACAAGCCCCCATTCATCCCTGTGACAGCTCCTGATGCTGGGTCCCCAAGCCTAGATGGGTCCTGGAGCTGCCCAACCACTCTTACCTGCCACAGTTGTGGATTTTAAGAGGACCCCTCAACTTCCCTCATCTGAATGTATGCAGCAGCGAAGTGACCCCTCCCTCCCTTCTCAGACATCAGGAATGACTGATAATTTAAATAAGGAGGCATTAGGCCTGGAGTAAATAAATGGAAAATGATAAGATGCTAACTGGGTCCCAGAGAATACATATCATTAACATTAGTGGTTTTGTTTGGCTATTAAAATGAAAACATCAGGACTCTTGGGCCTGAAACTCAGAAAAGCAAAACAAAGTCGACACACGCCAGAATGAATGGAAATGCCTCTGAGAGGGTGGGTGGTTATCTTAAAACAGTGGATCTAAAAAGAGTAAAACACACTTAAGCACATTTCTCAGTGGTTTAGATGCTAAAAAATATCTTCGAAGGAAAAATACTTAGGAGGGAAATGGAAACATACTTTAAATGTAAAAATGTATAAGTATGTTATAAAAGAGAGCAAAGGTTTGGGGTGGGGAGGTTCATTAAAAGGCATTTCTTTTATATTTAGCATGTGCTATACCCGATTAGTATGTGTGTAGTGCCTCCTCTCAACTCACTCTACCAGTGTCCACTAGCACTTGCAGATGGGTCCTGTAGCAGCAAGCACCCCAAGTGTCTTCAGGGGTTTGCTGCCACTGCAGGTTCTTGGATCTGCTTTGATAAAGGAAAGCAACTCAAAATGGGTTAACAAGCTTACTTTAATCAGTCAAACATATATCGTTTACCTTGTTCAGGGGAAAAAGGTCAGCACCCCGAACTTCAAAGTATACAGGCAGAATTATCAAGACAGAAACAAATCAAGTAGACAGCTTTCCAAACTGTCCAGCCATTACATCCATACCAAATCAACATCTGGGTTTTTTCAAAGCCGGGGGGCTCAGGACAACAGCTTCCCAGAATCCATATCAAATCACAGAACACTTCTCAAAGTGAGCCCCCAAAACAAAGCTACACATCAGGGCTTATATAGCCTTCTCCTGGCTCAGAGAATGTAACAACCTTATTGACTCACTGGCCAATCAAAAAGTATCTACTGAAAAACAAGCCTCCCACCCCAGGCTCCAGGTGCACTTTTGCCTAGGTGCAGGGAAGATCTTCAAAATTTACATTCCCATTACAGGTCCCAAGAAGACAAGTAACTTTTTCTTTCCGGTTAGAAGAGTAAACCCTGAAAGGTTATGCATGGCATTCTATTACTGTCACTCATGAGTCTCTCCCTACATGCTCCATACTGATTATCAATTAGCCAGTCATACTTAATTAGCTTTTGGATCGGAGCTTTTATCAAGGTTTTATTATAAGGACAGTTGGATACAAAGCTCCAAATCAGGAATACCCTCTACCACGAGTATATGCAGAATCCAAGGGAAAGTGGGTTAAAGCCTACAATACACATAGTAGCTCATAGCTCCTGTCTGATGGAAGTCCTCTCTTTTAGTGGAGTCCTAGTGAGGTTCCCCTTAAATGTAGTTGCCTGTTGGGATCTGGAGGCTCAGGGATATATAATTGTCATACTTCTTCCTTCATTGAAGAGGTCATGCTCCTTGAAGATGCCTTTCCTCAGTGTTTCTGGTTTGTCCTCTCCATCTTCTTCTTGGCTGGATGAATTGTTTGTTGCTAGTCTAGTCATTCAATAATATGGAAAAAGCCAGTAAGGTGCAGGGAAGGGGAGAGTATGTGAGATTCCTCTTTCCTTATTCTCTATCCTTTTATGCCTTCTGGTACAGGTGCAAGTGGTCTGCCACCTCAAGACACTCTCAATGCTTGACTGCCTTGATGCCAGAAGTTCTCTTCTGATCATTCATTCACTGATCCCAATGCATGTCCTATTGTATTGCATCTGATTTTGGTCCATGGCTGATAGCACTTCTTCCTCCAAAATTTATTAAGGATTTGTTCACACCTAGTTTACACTTGGTTGGTTGGTTGATTCTAAAAGATATTCCCACTGATAAAAGCATCAGGGCATGAAACATCTTACAGGTAACATGAATTGGCTTTAGGGTGTATGGTATAGCTTCTTATGTGTACATGAAGCAGTAGCTCTGTGCAAAGTACTGTGGGATATAAGAGAACTAGAAGACATTGCTTCTCCCCTTGACTTGCTTGGAGAATAGGGGAAATAAGTCAAACTACTTGTGAAATAAACAGAGAAATTAAGTGTTAGACATGCCTGGTACTAGAGAGCAGCATGGACCAGTCAGAGAAGACATTTTTGGGGAACCTGAGCCTTCCAGAGGGCAAGGATTATTTCACTTTTTGGATCTGCATCCCAGAGTCTAGCACAGTGCCAAACACATAGTAGGCAATTAATATATAATTGTTGATTGATTGAAGTGTAGCAGTTGATGAAGCCGAAAGAAACACCCTTTCCTCTGGTAACTAGCTGAGTGGCCCTAAGCAAACATATTCTTTCTGTGGGCCTCAGTTTCCCCTCCCATAAAAATGTTGGATTAGATGAGGCCTAAGAGTGCCCCTTCCAGCTCAAACATCCAATGATTCAGTGTTTCACAACTTGTAATGTAAATATACCAGTAGAAAGAGAAGTTATCCATATTGGGCACAGCACTACAGTGAAAAAGAAATCACACAAGTAAGTATTCTTGTCAATGTTGAACTGAAGTGCTACTATTAGTCACAAATGTAAAGAAATCAAGACAAAGATCCCCAAAACTATAGATAGATATATGGGGGCTTTATCTCAGTGTTATTTCTGAAACACAAACACATATATGCACACACATGTCTTAGAACAACACTTCAATAAACAAAGCAAATCAAGAGTGTTACTCAGAGAGAAGATATAAATGTGAGACCAGGGAAAAGGGATTTTGTGATCATTCCTAAAAGTAAACAAATTATTCTTCACAGCAAGGAAGAATGAGGCAGGAATGCTCACCCCAAAGCAGAAGGAAGAATCACAGGGTTCAATAAAAAAATAATGCTGGACAGCATATGACTCCATCCATACTCCTACCCAGTCACTCTCACATGCCCCCCATCCAAGACCAGTCCTCTCCCCTCCCCTTCACACACTCTTCTTTTACTTAGGGATTACTATTTTCCTCCACCACAAAAAAGGACCTTCCTATTTTAAAACAAGCTCATATTTTCACATCTTAATTCAGCAAAAATTTAAAAAAAGAAATACAAAGGAAAGGCTGAGAAGGAAGTAGAAGTCTGGACACAATTTTCAAGGTACTTTTCCCAGACATAAAATATCTTTCACATAACAAGAACCAAGACACAATCATCTCAGGTGTTTTATGCCACCGACTTCTCTCAGAAACTCAACTTGAACTGGAACAAAGTTCTCTTTACTTCTAGCTCAGTGTCTTCCTAGTAAATAGACAAGTAGAGCTCTATTTTGATACTTTGTTGTTGTTTGGTCATGACCCCATTTGGGGTTTTCCTGGCAAAGTTAAGTGAAGTGCTTTGCCATTTTCTTCTCCATCTCATTTTGCAGATGAGGAAACTGAGACAAATGGGGTTAAGTGACTTGCCTAGGGTCACACAGCTAGTCAGTTTGTGAGGTTAGATTTGAACTCACAAAGATGAGCCTTCCTGACTTCATGAGCAGCACGCTATCCAATGAGCCACAGAGTTGAGCGCCCTATTCCTTCATTACTTAGAAGGCTGAAAACCTACTGCTCCTTCTTAGAGAATGAGAATGACAGGTCAGAATAACTCCTACTGAAGGAAGGGTTTTCCCTAATGTATATGCCCACATTTTTTTTTAATGTTCAAAATTCAAAAATTTTCAATTTTCAATGTGAATGTATATATATACACATGCACCCACATAAATAATTGCATTTTTATATAATTGCATATGTATGTATGTTTATATGATTCTTTGTCTATATAAAGAATCTCTATCTATCTATCTATCTATCTATCTATCTATCTATCTATCTACCTATCTATCTCCCCCGCTTTGCCTTCCTTTTTTTGTTTTTGTTTTTGGTCCAGACCTATGGTTTCATCACTATTAGTAACTCTTTCCAATTAGTTACTACTCCATAATTCAGTCTTACTCACTTCTCTGCAACCCTTGGAGATTATGACTGTCCAGAGTCAAAACCCTGATATGTGTCAAAGGCAGTGTTTGAACACAAAACTTCCTGATTCTAAGACTGATCCCCTGTCAACAACTCCATATTGTCTCTAATGGAACCACAGATATACTTACACCCATACAAATATGCTCAGAAATACATAGAAAATTTTAGAGTGTTCTCTCTACTACATCACGTTGCTTCTTCTAACAATTATATGCATGCACACATATGCATAAACACTCATGTATGAATGTATAACTTAATCATAACCTGCCTCATATAATTTCTTGAACTTCCATATGGTATCTCTTCTCCATTACAGTGCAAATTTGTGGACAGGAATGTGTCTTCTCCTTTCCTTGTATTAACCATAAGACATAGAACAGGATTACATTCTAAGACAAAAACCCAATTTCTCTGAAAATTATCAGTATCTTGTAGTTAGATGATGATAAATACTTGGTGAATCAAAGCAAGATGACAGTGAAAAGAGGACCGAACGTTCTGTCTCATGACCTGTGCTACTGTCCTACCTTTGCCACTAATTAGCTAAGTGAGCTGAGACAACTCCTACTGAACTTTGACTCTGTGGTCCTCAATTTACTAATCGGTCAAATAAGGTGGTTAAACTAAGCAAGCTCTTCGGTCTCTTTCAGACCTAAAATGCTATAATGTAAGATTTATGAATGGAGTTCAACTCTCCTAAACCCTAAGGGGAACAAATACATAGATCTGGAGCTGGGAGAGATTTCAAAGCTCAGATGCAGTTCCTGCCTTCAAAGAATTGACAAAGAGCTTGGGATATAAGATATATATTCCTGATACAAATAAAAATATAATCAAGTGCTAAGTTATGTGGAGTAGACTAGAAAGAAATCAGGAGTTCAGAGATGGGAGAAGTCTTTTTCTGCTCTAAATGTATATCTTATGACCTCTCTGAGCCTCAGTTTCCTTGTTTGTAAAACGGGGAGAAAGAGCATTGAACAAGATAATCTCCACATTTTTAGCTCTAACATTCTGTGTCCTGTGAACTTTTAGCTAGATGATTAGTGTTACTGGGCTTCAGATTTCTTCTTCCCTTCAGCAATTCTCCTTCAGACGGTAACAGAATGAATGACTAAAAAGCTTAGAGCTCCATCAATGAAATAGGTGTTTCAATTTTATGAAAATCTGTTATATGGAAATTCTAACTTGTCCAAACAGTTAATGTTATATGTTTGTTTCATAAAAGGATACATAAAAATGCTTTCGTTAAATAGTGATTATTCCTATTGTTCTTAACATGTAAACATACTAAAACTCACTTTATACATCTTTGCTTTTACAATGGCTATATCTTGAGAGGAAGTATGATATAGTAGACGCATAGTCAGAACAATGGGCAGAGAGGAGGCACAGTGAATAAGGCACCCAGCCTGGAGTCAGGAAGATCTAAGTTCAAATCCAGTCTCAGATACTTACTAGATGTATGACTCTGAGTAAGTATGTCTCAGTTTACACATTTCCTCAACTGTAAAACAGAGATGATAATAATAGTACCTACTTCCCAGGATTTTTGTCAGGATCAAATGAGATCACATTTGTAAAGTACTGTGCCTTAGCATATAAGCTGGTCCTTAATAAAATATATGTTCCTTCTCCCTCCCATATTTCTTCCCATGTGTATCAGTAGAGGGAGTTTCTCTACCCAGTTTCCTTCACAGATTAAATGATAGATCTGGGCTCCTTTCCTCCCAACCCACACTGTCCTCTCTACCCCAAAAAAAGACAACCCACAATCATTTCATAAAGTGAAGTACATATGAACTCAAACCAGTATATTAAAAAAAAAAACCCTGCCATTTAGGCTGCAATGCTACTAACCAACTCATTTGTTCTTTTGCTTAATATATTCCCTGAATGAGACTATCATAATCTTTATGCACACATAAACAAACATTTGCACAATGACATTCACTCTAAAAGGAATATTTGGTCCCAAAGTGTCTACACTAGCTCTTCTTTCTAATTTGATTCAGGTGTATCAGCATTCTTAGTAATGACTTGTCTTCTTATAATCTCACACTCTGGGCAACTGGGTAGGTATGTAATGGTGGCAATGATGATTGTTAGCATTTTATTTCCCAATCCACTCATTCCTAAAGCAGATTTCAGGTATATTCTTTCACTTTTTTTTTGGTAAGCATCATTGATTTAGGAGAAGAAGAGAAAAAAAACAAGGTTTAAAAAATCATTTGGTGTCATAATATGATTTCTCAACTCTTCCCCTTACCTTTACTCAACAAACTTATCTATTAATATTCATCCCTGCTAAAAGGCCCTCCTCCTTTTAGGTGGGGAAGCAGGCCTCAAATTCAAAGAAACTTTTTTTTCCCTGAAAATTCCAGCTATCTGGTAATTAGTAGTAAAAGACATTTTGAAAGGGAGGGGAGGAAGAAATAAAGGGGAAAGGAGGAGAAAGAAGGCAGAGAAAAAAAAAACAGAAAGAAAGCTATGAGCAGATAAAGAAAAAGAAAAAAAGGACAATAATTCAAATAGTCTGATTCTTTTCACTGTACAGATGAGGGAACAGATCAAGAAGGCAGAGAGGTAAAAAAAAACACCTTGGAGTGACAGAAGAAGGAAGGCAAGGAAAACTGGGAGGCAGAGCGAGAAAGAGAGAGAGAGAGAGAGAGAGAGAGAGAGAGAGAGAGAGAGAGAGAGAGAGAGAGAGAGAGAGAGAGAGAGAGAGAGAGAGAGAGAGACAGAGAGAGAGAGAGAGAGACAGAGAGAGAGAGACAGAGACAGAGAGAGAGAGAGAGAGAGACAGAGAGAGACAGAGAGAGACAGAGAGAGACAGAGAGACAGAGAGACAGAGAGAGACAGAGA
>NW_027185712.1:2658293-2674398 GCF_028583685.1 Petaurus breviceps papuanus
GAGAGAGAGAGAGAGAGAGAGAGAGAGAGAGAGAGAGAGGACAAGGGGCAGCATCAATGTCAAAGGAGCATCTGTGGAGGAACAACCTAAGAAATCTTCCCATATGAAGAGCACATTCCGTCCTGGTTATTAGATGCAATCCTGAGTCTGTTACTGAACGGTTATATTTAGCTCCTGATGTAACTAAAGTCAATAGAAAGCCATTAGGGGAGATGCTGCTGTTGCATACTCTTGAACAGCTATATACCCTCCCCTTTCAGCTATGTCAAGGGCCTGGACACACGCGGCTTACAGAACTTCACCATGTTTATATACAAAAGAGCTGAGTTTTGAACAGAGCTGATACAATTGTTAACATATTTTAATGACCTGCTGTATATAACTCAGTGGCATTTTCAGAACATCATGCCCCTCTGTCCTAACTCCTGAGGGCATAAGTCCCATCCCAAGCAAATATTGTCCCTTACCGTTTATGGTATGTTCTCTCCTTAAAACTCGCCTTATCTCCTGGTCTTCAGATCAACTCCAGAGAACATTCTGTCATACCATGGGAGAAGGGAAGATCGGGCTGTACCCCTGACACTGGGGCCTCCTCTTCCCCTGCCTGCAGAGTCAGAGCCAGACACTCCTGGATTACTTCTGAGGTGTAAGAGAGAGGATGCTCTTAAGGACTTTTTGAAACCTTATTAAAGGGGCCTTAGAGATCATCCCAGGTGTGGGGAACTTTTGACCTCAAGGCCACATGTGGCCTTCTAGGTCCTTGGGTGTGGCCTTTTGACTGAGTCCAAGTTTTACTTTTATTATTAGTGTTAAATATTATTAGTATTAAGTTTATCCTTTTATTCTGAGGATTTGTTCTGTGAAGTTTGGATTCAGTCAAAGGGCTATACTTGAGGACCTAGAGGGCCATGTGTGGCCTCAAGGATGCAGTTCCCCACCCCTTCCAACATCCTTGTTTTACATATGGGGAAACTGACATATGCAGAGTTGAAGTGGCCTTTCCAAAGTTACACCAATACCAACTGGGAACTTATCTTAAGATTTCTAGACACAAATCAAGGGTTCTGTTTGTTACATCACTGCTGGATGGCAGATGATAGTGGCAATATGGTAAGTACTACAGGAATAAAAAAAAGGAAAAGCCCTGTGGCCTATAGGACCTGAGATGAGGGGGAGAAGTCATTCCGCTTGGGAAAACCGAGATAAGTTCAGATCCCATAGTAGTACACAGGGAATAATCCTGGGAGGGACCCTTTCAACCATACAAATTCTTGTTCTACTTAGGGAAGGTGACTGAATGTTTTGTAAAACTTGTGTTGCTAGGACTTTCATTTGGCAAACATGGGTTAATTCTCAATAGTATAAAAGCCACCAGGACAAAGTCTTTTGAGGGGAACTGGCCTCCTCACCAAGCACCCTGTGACCAGATTCTAAATGATTCTCCGGCAAGTCTATAATTCTAGATGAGTATGAAGGAAAACAAAAGAAGTTAGGCTCTCCACAAAGTGGTGGGTCTGTTTTATTAATCACTACTAGGGAAAAGTGATTAAGGAAATTGCCACAGAGACCTTACTCCCTTAAAGAAAGCAATGCTAGAGGGACTCTTCAGAGCTATAATTTTGGACAGAAAGTTCTTAGAGCGTGCAGAAACCCAGACCATGGACAGTCAAGAGTGAAGAAAGGTCTGCAACTAGCTAAAGTAGTAAGGCACATTGTACTCAGGTTATCTCTGGGGCACAAAATTTGCCTGGAGCAAATTTTTGCCTGGTTGTCTGTTTCACCAGGAATAAAACAAGAGGTGACGACATGAGCACATGCCCCATATAAAACAGATCATTTCCAGTGGACAGATGGTGTCCCCTATATATACTACATTAATGACTTTATAGACACGTAGGAAAGGTTAACAGCAGCTATGGCGTGGAAAATGGCTTAGAGTCTACATAAATGTAGCATGCGCAACAAAGGTTGTATAGAAGATCATCTGTTAAATTAGGTTCTCTCCCCACCCCCAACATCATCACCTCTTCCTTTATTAGTTGCAGGGTCAATAAGGAGACCAATATTAAGCTTGAAAAAAGAAAATATTGATGAAATATATCTGTAGAATATTTGTGCATGTGTCATGACCTGCCTCTCCCTCTCCCCAACATTACCATCCCATAACTTCTGCTAAGGCAGGATCTAGGTTTTAATCATCATTATATGAGCTTTGTACAGTACCTTGTATTTAGTAGGTACTTAATAAATCCTGCTGATTAAATTGAACAATCCAAATCAGGTTGGAAGAGAACCTGATAAAAACTTCGGGAAATTAATATATCTCTGCACCAAGAAACACTCAAGCAGAGATCCAGCCACATACTTAAACATGTATCTTGACCCAGGAAGGGATGCTAGCTGAGGAAAGGAAGGAATACAACTGTGCATCAAGAATACTATCTCCGACCCTACCGACTCCTGAAATGATTGAAGCTATAGCTAGCTGCTCTCAGTTAGAAGACGTAATGCTCAACTCCATTCATCTGGTTGGTATTTATCTAGCACACCTATTATCTCATTTTGAGCCATACAACCATGTAAGCTAAGTATTATAGGAATTATGATTCTTGTTTGACATATGAGGAAACTAAGGCTCAGGGAAGTGACATGACTTGTCCATAGTCATATCAATAGTCAGTGTCAGAGGCAGGATTCTTATCCATGTCTTTCTTGACTCCAATGCCAGCACTCAATTAAATTCACAGTCCTGCATTTCTGAGTAATAAGAGAAAGATCCTGTGTATTTTAGAAGAGCGTCATGTTGGTGATGGATCAGTCGACACAACAGTTGTGTATATGTGTATTTGTGTGTGTTTCTGGAATATATAAAAGAGAGTAGAGGATTTTCGGATATATTTTTCAGAGATGCAACAGAAAAAATCCAGGGTTCAGATACTCTAGAAGTTCTAGTTCTTCTATGTCTACATTAACTTGCTGTGTGACCCTGGGCAAGCATTTTAATCTCTCTGGACCCCCACTTCCTCATCTACTAAATGGGGGTAATAATAACTGTTCTGCCTTCAGTCTGGGTGATTACAGGGTCTAAATGAGATAAGAAATGTAAAATTGACCTTAAAAATATTATTTTCAGTGCTGTTTTTCAGCAACTCAAAATACTAGTAAGAGAAACTCAAAAGAAGCCACAACAGTAACTTGCTCCAAATCAAATATTCAAATGCATCTGTGACCTTTACTGGAAAATTCCCTCCAATAATGCAAACCATTCATTGGTACCTACTCTGTGTCTCTTGCCCTGGTTCTCCTATAAATTTACCACAGTAGGTCTACCCAATGTGCTGATGGCTTTTTCAGTTTTCTCCTGGCATGGAAAAGGTAGTACTTCATTGGTAGATACTTTGTCTACCTTTACTCTTTTGGCCTTGCCACTCTTCTCCTTCAATTATCCATTTCCTTCATGACATCTATTACTCCTGTTCCTGCTGGTTCTTCAACAGTCTCTGGTGTTGAAGTCTACTCACACCCACTATTAGCCTTTCTACTCCCTTATGAGCAATATTCATTTCTATTTTTCAGTTATTACTACATTTATACCACACTTCACTGGCATATAACAATACCAGTAAAAAGCTGGAATTTTTTTTTAAAAGGTTGTGGATTTTCTGGAAGCTTGGGGTCATTAAAGGAGATTTGCCATTTTGCAAAGGCAATCCAGTCTTCTCTTCTTTTCTTGTTCAGCTCTAATCCCAACTCATCCACCCATACTGCATGTCACAGAGCGTGGCATGGCAACCCATGAAACTCTGACAAACATCAAAAGGAAATAATTTTCACAGCATGACTTTACTGTGCTGCAACAGTGGGAATTATAATTCAATGAAATTTAGGACCTGAATTCTATAAATATCATATAAAATGGGGCCACAGAGATTCCCCTAAAACAGCTACAAGACTCCCAACATAATATCCAGTGACTGTATCTGAAAGTAAGGTCTCTGGTGTTTATAAATTCTTAGCTGAACAAGGGACAAGGTGTCCCATAAATGAAAGGGATGGAAATGAGTACAGATAAATGGAAATGAAATGATTACCCTGTGGATCACTGTCAAGCCTGAGGCGTTAGTTGGTTCCTTAGGTCCCTTTCAGATCTAGATCTATAATCCTATCATCTAGGATTAGAATTAATGGCAAGTAATAACTCTATTCAACTCTGTAAGCACCTACTAGATGCAGAACACTTTGCTAAATCCAATGAATGTGTAAAAAAGCTTATATCATAGGATTTAGACCCAGAAGCAACTTAGAAATTAACTTTAGTGCGACCTTGGACAAGTGACACTTTTGTCTTCAAGTCATGTTTCTAAAGGTCTTAGGGCTCTGAGATGGCAGATAAGGATTCCTTTTAACCTTAGGGAGAGGGACTTAGAATGCTCAGAAGAGGAAATGGCACCAGAGCTATAACCTCTAAAGCATGACAGGTACTCCTTAGATTCATGAATATCAGTAGTTAAAACTCACATGATAGAAGGCTAAATTTGGACTCATTGCAAGATATCCCTTGGGCTCTAACAATATGAACTACTTTATAAACAGCCCTCTCCAGAACTTAAAGGCATCTGCATGAATAGAAAGATTTGTTCCTTTTTCTTAAAGAGGTGGTATTTTATTTGGAAGGTTTTCTTTTTTCTTTTTCTCCTTAAATGCCCCTAAAAGTATGTGGCTGTTCTTGGTCTTTGGAAATCTAAAATAAAGAGACCTGAGAGAGCAACTTTCATATTACTGAAAGGCACAGCAGAGAGGTCACAGTACTAGGAGTCAAGAGAACTGTTTCTAGTGTTGGGTCTACTACTCTTTAGTGATATGACCTATGGTAAGTCACTTGCCGTCTCTACACTCAGTTTCCTCGTTTATAAAATGAGAGGGTTAGACTACAGGATCTCTAAGATTCTTTTTCAATTCTAATGCTTTATAATTCTTATCAGCACTCATTAATTTACTAAATTAACATATATTATATATGTGTATGTGCACACATACCTACATACATAGGCTTCTATAGGCCCACACTACAAGCTCAGGGCTCTGTTTCTTACAATGGAAATTCAAAGATATATACCACTGGTCTTTGAATTAAATGACCCTTGGAAGTCAACTGGGACAAGCAACAACTAAGAGAACAGTACTCTCCCTCTTCATTGTATCCAAGTCTTATCAATACAGGTATGTCATCTATCCACATAGGTAGCAACACATACTTATGTCATCCTGAAAAGTCCTTGTCCCTGTTCTCTCTCAGATGCTCCACGGAGAATCTACTCAAAGTGCTAAAAGCCTTTCTTTCTACAGATTTTTTTTTAGAAAAGCACTTCATGGGTATTAATAGCAGGATATAGATCTAGTCATTCAGTCAATAAACATTTATTAAGTGCCTACTATGTGCCAAATGGTGCTAAGCAATTGGAATATAAAAAGAGGCAAAAGACAGTCCCTGCCCTCAGAGAGCTCATAATCTAACAGGGGACACAACAAGCAGACACATATGTACAAAGAGGCTAAATACAAGAAAAGCAGGAGTTCATTAAAGGAGAGAAGGCACTAGAATTTAGAGGAATTGAGAAAGGTTTCCTTTAGAAAATGGGATATTTATTTGGGACTTGAAGAAAGCCAGGAAACCTCAAGACTGAGATGAGGAGTAAAACCATTCCTCAGGAAAAAGCCAGAAAAAATACCCAAGAGCCAAAAGAACAGCAAGGAAGCTGGTGGTCACTGGATCAAACAGGATGTAAATAAAAGTGCAAGAAAACTAGAGAGGTGGGAGGAGGGGAAGGGGCTGGATTATGAAGGGCTCTGAATGACAAACAGAAGATTTTTTTTTTGTTTGATTGTGGAGGCAATGGGGGGCCACCTGAGTAGACTGACCAATACAAATTCAAAAACTAAAACCCAAGGGCAATGTAGCATCAAGGATAATGTGCTGAACTTTAGGGTCAGGAGCCCTTTACTAACTACATGAGAAATTATATCTTTTTAATGATATTTCAGTGACAAGACATTTAACCTCTCTGGAATCCATTTCCAGATCTTATAAAAATGGGGATAATAAAACTTGCACTCCTTACCTCATAGAGTTACTGTGAAGACTGTGTTTTGAAAATTTTAAGGTACTATATATAACTGAAATCTTATTATTCCAGAGACATCATAAGATAGATTGCAATGAAATGCAAAAATTTTCTGTGAATCCAGGAGAGATGTTGGTAGGATAGAATAGCCAGATAAAGCTTCATGGGGTTAGTCAGCCTTAAAAGAGCCCTGAAAATGAGCCTTGAAAGATGGATAGGATTTGAGTAGGTGAGTGAGGGCAAGGATATTCTAGTGGTAATTACAGGGGAAAGGAATTTTTACAATAACATTCAGTGTAAGGGGAAAATGTGGAGTGAGTATATGGTTCATTCTCAATCAAATAAGTTCCTGGTTTCATGAGGATTAATTCCCTAACTATTCTGCATACTTCAGGGACCACATCCCCTTCTCAGCCACTATGATTTCCATCAGTCTAAGGGCAAAGCAAAGCCTCATTTTGTTTTGTTTTGTTTGGGGGAAGGGCAGTGTTCTGGTTTATTGTTGTTGTTTTTTAAAATTAGGACTCCAAATCAGACAAAGGTTTGTGGTGACATTCAGAGTCCCCCAGAATAAATCCTGGTCCAGATGTTGTTACTCAAGCTTACTGGAAGGCTCAAGATTATTAACACGGGTAAGAAAGCATGGGGGTGTGATAGAACTTTCCCTTCAAAGGAAAGGAGCAAGTTCTAACAGGTACCAATTTCAGTAAGACAGCCATGGGAAGACACCTGGAGTCTAAGTATTTGCTTTGAATGTTACTGTAAAATGGATATTGTTATGTTCGCTTTTTTTTAGAGGATGTTTGAAAACTATTTAGTGGGAGACAGAGTGGTGCAGAAAGAACTATAAGTGGGAATGTGAAGACCTGGATTTTAGTCCTTAATCTTCCACCATATAGAAAAAAAAATAACTCTGGATTTGGAGAGGACTGGATTTACCTATGTGAACTTGGGGAAATTATTTAACCTAGGTCTAAATTTTCTTATCTACCTAAAAAGGGTTGGGGGGGGGGAAGGGGAGAGAAGGAAGGTGGGGCAGGTAGAGGGGAGAGGGGTTAGATTAAGTGATTATTTAGATTAATTCCTTTCTTTCTCTAAATCTATGGTCCTAGTTGTGTGACTTTGGACAAATCACCTAACCTCAGTGTCCTCATTTAAAATGAGGGGGCTGGAAGTCATTGAGATCATTTTACAGATATAACATTTTCTGATGATATGAAATCATAGGATATGAGTTAACTCATATAAGTTGAAACATATAAACAAATCAAATAGGGCAAAAAGTATATAACTCTGAAATACATAACATAATAAAGTGAATGTCTATGGGTTGATAATATTATATATGATGTGTGTATGAGTGTGTATACAGAGAAAAAAAAGAGAGAGCATACCTAAGTTAGCATGGATGCAGTTAAACAGATATATTAAACTATAAATTACAAAGAATAATTTGAACCACTCTCCTTACATCTAGACAAGGAAAAGGATCCCCCCTACTGAGCTTCTCTGGTTAAGTATTAACCCACAACAGGATCTGCCAGTAACCTGTTTTTTAAGGTGCAGTGCCAGGACTATTTATTCTATCACTGGTAGATCAAGTCAAGAAAATAAAAATGAACAAGGGAATTCCAGAGTCCTAATTTAAACTCTTTGGGGGTACAGTAAGATAAGAAAAAGAGAAATGGAAAAATGAAAAAAAATCAAGACTGGAATGAAACTGGGAATGTCTAATCTGCAGCGAGGGCAGGGCAGTGATTCCTGTCTTCAAATAGTTGAAGAATTGTCCTATTGAAGGAGAAAACAGATTTGGCCCACTGTAATGCAGATTTGGGATTAATATTAAAAAGATCTATTTATATATCTGAGGTGTCTAATAAAATAGAATCTTCTGAAACTTAGTGATCTCATCAATTAAATTATTCAAGAAGAAATAGGACAGATTTTTGTGAGGAATGCAAAGAGGATCCCAGGACTTGGTTAGAGATTGGGATAAATAATTTATAATTTTCCTTGAGATTTATCCTTGAGATACTTATAATCATCAATGTAAGAGATAACACAGGTTCATACATGAAATAATTCAAGAGTAAGTTGTTGTTTAGTCTTCTCAGTCATGTCCAACTCTTCATGACCTCTTTTTGGTTTTCTTGGAAAAGATACTAAAGTGGTTTGTCATTTCCTTCTCCAGCTCATTTTACAGATAAGGAAACTGAGGGAAACAGGGTTAAGTGACTTGCTCAGGGCCACATAGCTATTAAGTATCTGAGGTTGAATTTGAATTCAGGTCTTCCTGATTCCATGCCCAGCAATTTATCCACTCTGCCACCTAGCCACCATAATTCAAGAGTAAAAATACTAATTTATGCTGTGATCCAAGCAATAAGCTCAACAGAAGTTCAGAGGAAGGGAGAGATCCATGTATACACACACATACATATACATATGTGTGTATATCTTCATATATATAAAATACATGAGCATATCCATAGGAAGAGAGAATATCGTGCTCAGAAAAGAAAGTGAATTTTTCATAGAATAATAACAGCAACATCCCAATAACACTGACCATGAGGTGGGTTTTTTCCACTATCTTAGCAGTGGAACATGAGCACATGATTACCCATCAGAATCAGAAGAGGGCACAGTCCAGCCATCTGCTGGCAGCACTTACCAAAGAGGGGGGGGGGGAGGATTTGGGAAGGACTCTCACCAAAGAGCAACCCAAAGTCCTGACAAACACGTTGGTTCAGCAATAAAGAGTATCAAAGTGCAGATTTTCTTCCAAAGGTTTTCTTTGGAAACCTTCTTGACCAAGAAACTAAAGAAAGCACACTTGCTTTCACAAGCCCATTGCCCTATGGGATTAGAAGGGCACCATCCTTCGAGGTAATCGAGACAGACAAATCTTTAAAAACAGGTGTGCTGGCCAGGTGGAAAGCCAGTTCATGTATGAAAAAAATACCAATCTCCAAAAAAAAAATAAATGAATGAATTTCTCTCCATCTGCTCCCTGCTCCATGAACTAAGATAACAGAAACTCCCCAAGTGGAGGGGGATACTAGAACTCTAGAACCATGAAAGTAGTTCTGCTTGTTCCCCTCATGCCACCATCATGCTCATTTCTAAGGCTATGACTTTTCTCCCCACCTGGAATGTCTTCTCCCTTCCTCTACATATTACTTAGCTATCTTTAAAGGGCTAGCTCAAGCCCTACTCCCTCCAAGAAGCCTATTCCTGCCCATAGTTTTGCGTGTTGTGCTGTAGTGTATACATGATCACAGAATCTACAATAAATATCATGGTTCAAATCCCAGCTCTGCTTCTTACTACTTCTCTGTCTAGGGAAGTCACTAAACCTCTCCAGACCAAAGCTTCCTCACCCCTAAAATAATGGTGAACTACATCCCGGAGGTCTCTCTCAACTCTAAACCCAGGAAGAAATAATCTGACCATGTTCTCAACGCCTGCTGGAATTATATTTAGTTCAACACTATTTGACACTTAATTGTCCTCTAACTGTTCCACTCCTTGAGAGCAGAGATAATGACTTAGAATGAATAATATGGAATATAGAGTAGAAAAAGAACTGGTGCTAAATTTAGGGGACCTGAATCTTAATTCCTGTGCTTCCACCTATGACCTCTGTAACAACAGTTTGAATCCATCTCAGCTTCAGTTTCCTAATCTGTAAAATGGGAATACTATTTCTGTTACCTACTTCACAGGGTTCTTATGAAGAAAGCATCTCAAAATGAAACTCCTTGAGGACCATGACTGTCTCACTTTTGTACTTGCATCCTTAGTACCTAGCATTGTATCTGAATAATTATTTTGTTTCATGCAATAGGTACTGAATAAATTCTTGCCATAAACCTTCAGGGCTAGGGCAATGACAAGAGTTCTTTCTTTCTATCCCCTCAGCATAGTACTGGACCCAGAATTAATTTTTTTTCCGGAGCCAATGGAACTCCTTTGTCAACATAATTTTCATTCATTTTCTATCTTTACCTAATGCCCTTCACCTATCACCCCTTTTTTTGTCTCCATGCCTTAAAGTGTCAAAACACTTGTAATTATGTACAATTATGTATATAGAAAGAAGAGACCTGAGTTTTTCTCCTAGCTCTGTGACTAAAGAGCTGTGTGATCAAATCACTTAACTACTCTGGGCTTCACTTTCCTTGTGGATATAATAAAGGGTGGGGAACTAGATGACCCCAAATGCACATTCCAGCTCTAAAATTCTATGGTTCCATTTCACTCTATTTCCTTAATTCTTCGGCAGAGTCTCTCATCATGTGGGAAGCAATTCAGTAAATAGAATTTGGGTGTACTTGCAAATATGAAGTCATATTAATCTGTTCAAGAGCTGAAATTCTTGGAAGACAACTTGAAGCATCACAAAAAAAACCTTGGGAGAAAGTCAAAGGGGAAAGAAATGACTAATTAATATGCAAGGCTAACTTAGCTACATCAGGTTTGGAAGGCTTACATAGTTTCTTTGAAGTTGGGCCTCTGGTTTTCCTGCATGATAATAGGAAAAAAAAACTTTCTTACAATTCATATTTCCATAATGGCTGTGTAAGTTCTTACTAGGTTACCAAAAAGTTAACCTCATTGAGGGCAAGAGCTGTGTTCATATGTGTATCCCCCAACACCTAGACCACTGCACTGCACACAGTATCTTTCATAAGAAATTTCTGTGAAATTCAACTGGTTCATTTCTACCTCAAGTGTCCAAAGGTCACTAATTAGGAAATTCAAAAGATCTTGAACATGCCCAAGAATTCAGACTAAATTTCACAAAATTTAATTTAATTCAATTCAACAAGTACCTACCATATGATAAGAACTATTCTAGCCAACAGGAATTAAAAAAACATAAAATGACACAATCCCCGACCTCAAGGAACCTATATCTTACTGGAGGAAAATAACACATACACTGATAAGTAAATACAAAATACATAGAAAGTTAAGTCCAAAGACATTTCAGCAGGAGAGGAAGCACTAACAAATGATGCTTGATGAAGCTGGGGCTTAAAGGCACTACAGACCTTAAGACACTAGGGACTAGAAGCAAAGGTCAGAAAGGAGAGATAAAAAGAAAGACAGACAGATAGAGAGAGAAAGAGAGAGAAAGACAGAGAGAGACAGAGACAGACAGAGAGACAGAAACAGAGACAGAGAGAGAAATACAGAAAGAGAACCACGAGGTACAGTTTATAAGACATTCAAGGTTACAGGTCAGAACAAGGATGATTAGAAGTAAAGAAGACTCAGAAGGGATAGTCAGTCAGATAAAAGGAGAACCAAGAGAAAGAAGTTTTATGAAAACCAAAGTATTAAGGAAGCGTTTGGGGAAGGGGATGGTAAATATTGTCAAATGTTACAGAGAAATCAAGAAAGATGAGGGTTAAAAAAAAAGTCACTGAATTTAGTAATTAAGAGATCTTTGGTTATCCTGGAAAGAATGGTTTTAGATGATGAGGGCGAGGTGCTGACTGGCAGATTGCTAGGGGTTGAGAAGTAAGAGAGAAGTCATTACCATTTATATAGGCAAGTAAAGCTCATGTATTGTACTCTTTGGCAATCTGTGTAGGTTCTCATTTAGAGCTTATTTAATCTTATTTCACACACACACAGAGGGGGAGAGAGGGAAAGAGACAGAAAGAAGGAGAGGGAGAGAGAATACAAAATTTGGCAAGCTAGTTTTTTTGAAAACAAAGATGAGAAATTCTAACTTAGAAAAAAAAGAAGTAAAGTAACAGATGAAATAAAAGGGGGAAATGGGAACAAATAAAAGAAAATAAAAGGTTAAGTACCTGGGAACTATTTAGTGTGGTAAAGTACCTACTCAACTCATTATCCCTTATATCTTATATGTGGTAAGGAGATAAATAATGCTACCGTGAAGGAAGGATCCGTGATTCTCTCAGCCCGGATACAAAAGCCTAGAGAGTGCGTTGACCCTCTCTAGAAACCAGAGAAATTAAACAAGATTACCCAGAGTTACACAACTAGTAGTCACAGAAGAATGCTTTGAACCCAAGTATTCATGAATCCAAGCCCAACACTATCAATTCTGCCACACTGCTTATATAGTATAAGTATACTTATAGTATCCTTGGACAATAAAATAAATGGAGTTGATCTGGATACCTACGAATTACCCAGAAATGGTGTTAAAGCAGTACCTTGAATGCTACTCAGGGCAAGATACATAGAGACTTGGATTCAGTGCCCAGCCTCTGACAATGGCTAGCTATGTGATCTTGGAAAAGGACTTCATCTCTCTGGGAGTCAATTTCCTCAACTATGCAATGAGACTAATAATACCTGTATCACCTATTTCATAAACCATTTTATAAATGGTATCCTCATTTATAAGCTTGAAGATTAAAGGAATCAAATTGTGAAAGCCTCTTGCATCCACCTGTATTCTGTATACAGTAGGCACTTAATCAATGTTTGATGAATGAATGAATCATTGAATGAATACTGGGTTAATGAATTGGCAGGGATTGAACTCTATTATCTCTATGATCTCTTCTACCACTGAAATTGTTATGAGACTCTTATGGGTTCTATTTAGAAGTATCTTATTTTAGAAAGATTTTCTGGGAGGTAAAAATCTTTTTTATTTGTCACTTAAAGGGATAAGCTTCAATTTCCTGTGAAATTCACTTAAGTCACACACTCCATTCAATAGTGTTGTCAAATAAATGGAACATTGCTGTATTTACAGTTGGGGAACAAACCGGTCATGATTTCCCACCAGAAAATAACTCCCTGGGCTTTTACCAGTCAGCTTTTACCAGGAGATGAAGATAGCGAAGATGCCCAATAATTAGTATCAGATGTCCCAGAATTGATAGCAGTCTGAGAACTAGAGAGGCAAAACTAGTTCCCCTTCTACCCATGGTATAGTTTGCATGTCGAGATCTTAACAAAAGGAAGTCTTCAGTGGAGGGAGCTAAGCTACTTCCTACTTCACTTCCACTGAACTCCACAGCCAGTCAAAGGAAATCAAGCTGTGAGGAAGAAATCTTTGTACTAAACTGAATATACTGGGTCCATGGGGGAGGCTCACTGCTGTCCCTGGTGTGCAAAAAGATATACTAGGTGGGCAGTGCATGCAGAGCAGAGAAATGAGAATCCGTGATTTCATAAAGTAAGAGAGAAGAGAGTGAAGGGGAAAACGATAAGGATGGGCATTGATGGCATTGAACAGCTAAAGAGACACATCTGATATCCTAGTCACATTCTCCATAATTTGCAGCACTTTAATAAGCAGGAGTATCCCAAGAATGGCAAATGGGAAAACAGCTATGAAATCATTAGACCATCCAAGAACAATTCACTAGATGCCATGCACAGCAGTGCCAAGTTATTAGCAGTAATGCCTCCTGATAAGACATGACATCTATTTATACACCAAGGCTATTGTATTTAATTCAGTACTTATCAGCTTGCCTTTATGTTACAAGAGGGGTCAGACTTAGCTTGATAGTGAAGGTCCACTTCAAAATCCAAGAAGGAGCAGACAGGAGAGGGGAAGAAAGGGTCTCCTTTGTCCCTTGGGGGGGGGGGCAGAGAATGGAAGGAAGAAATGTGGCAGAGGACTAGGTGTAAACATGATCTGAGCAATCTTTTCCTCAGTTCCTAAATATTCTGAAAAGTAGACTTAAATATACTTCCTCTGGCTACACCTAGGCTCCACAAGTCTCCATGTCCCCACAACTCCCACTTCCAATCTTTAATAATAAATCTGCAGTCTTTTCTTACTCAACCCAGTCCTGTCAAGAAGCCTCATGTTTCTGCTTGCCTAAGAGCAACTGTTTGAGGTGGGCTGGAAGAAAAAGGTATTTATCTATTAATTTTGTGGTTTGAAATTCTACCCACCACCACCATCCTAATTCTAGCAGGTATAAACCATTCCACAGTGATCCTCTTGCTTTTTCACTTTTTCTCTCCTCTCCTTTTGTGCACTGGAAAAAGCCTTGACTGAGTCTCAGAAGATGAATAATAATAATAATTATTATTATTAATAGCTATTAGTATTTAGATAGCACTTTGTTTTGCAAAGCACTCTATAGATATGACCTCATTTTATCCTCAAAAGGTCCCTAGGAGGTAGGTGCTATTATTATTCCCATTTACAGATGAGGAAACTGAGACACAGAGCAGTTAATCAACTTGCACAAGGTCATGTTTCTATTTAGGTAGTATATGAACTCAGGTCTTCCTGACTCCAGGTTCAGTGCTCTATTCACTGTGTCACCTACCCCAGGCTTCTCCAGTACTGACTCAACTGCTAATTCATATTTTGGGCAACTCAAGTTCTCTGAGAGTTCCTTAGTTTCACTCTTTATCAATTAAGGGAACTGGTGATACTCCCCTCTGCAGAAAGAAGACCTAACCTAATCGCTTCAGTTCCTTGAAATTACTATGTATACATTCTATATTTACTTCCCCCTTCCTATCCCTGAGAAAATATAAGCTTCCTTATGGCTGTTGTTTTGCTTTGAGATTTACTGCAATACCTAGAACACAGTAAGAGATTAATAAATGCTTGAATGAAGGAATGCATTACACACAGAGACTTTTCTTGACCTCGGTATTTACAGTACCTTAAACATAGCAGGCACTTAATATTTACTGAATGAATGAATGAATAATCCAGGTACCTTCTGGCTCCAATACTCAACGTGAGTCTATGATTATACTTTTCCTCTTTAAAAATCCCAAAGCCTTGGCTTGATGGATGGGAAAGGACAGGAAAAATTTTATCAGGAAAGGAGAGAAATAAATGATTATTCTAGTTCTTTGTTTTCCCTCCTGCATCCTAATCTCTGCTTAAGCATATTGTGTTGTTTTCTTTTGTCCTGTTTTTTTTTCCATTGTTGGAATGACTAAAAGCAAGGTAAGTTTAAAAATTATAAAACAAATAGGCATCACTACTAAACATGAGGTAATCATTGCCTTCCTTCAAGTGTTTTAAGTATAGCCTAAAGAACTTCTGGGGTATTCCAAGGAGATGAATGCTATTCAATTCCCCACTCTATCTTGGTTGCCAATCACCTCTCCACATTTAGCTTTACTTGGTCATTAGCCAATAAACTCATCAGACTAACAACCTTAGCAAAGGCTCTTCTTAGCAACAGCAGCAATAGGAGCCCAGGAAATGGCTAACGAGCTATAAAGTGCCTCTGACTCACCCCTTCTTGACATGCCTAGGAATTGAATAATAATTTCTCTTTGCCAATTAAATTCCATGTACTGCAGGTACACCACTGACTAAATATAGCACTTTCTCCATAATTCTAGGCCTAGAGAAGGTGAAATTCATTCAGGAAAGGGGAGGGGGAGGAAAATTACTTTCTCTCTAGGTTCTAAAACATCTTTCTAGTGGTGAAGGAGACAACATACTGGATAAACTCAGAAGACTGAGATTCTAGAGTAATGTCTCCTACCACCTTGATATGTCACTTTTGCAACCATTTGTGGTCACTGGGCCTCAGTTCAGCATCTAAAAAATGAGGAAATTATAAATAAGTCATTTATTTCTAAGGTCCCTTCCAGATCAAACGTTCTATGATTTATATTTCATTTTTTGGAGGCTTATTTAAATTTTATTTCAATTTCTTATCATATCCAACTTTAGTATCATCAAAAAAAAAACTAAAAGACAAAACAATAAACAAGCAAAAAGACAAATAACCAAGTTTCAAGTCTCCAACTTGAGCTTCCTTCCAGCCTCAGTACTATCTTTAGACTAATCCCAAAAATTCATCAATGAAGTAGCTAGTTTTTTGAGGGCAGGGATTAAGGGAGAATAAATAAGGGTAGGTAGCTAGCAGGAGGGAAGGAAAGTGGTAGCAGATATTTTGTCCCTCTAGAAAATAAATAATTTATATATGGACATATACATATCTATCTATCTATCTATCTATCTATCTATCTATCTATCTATCTAT
>NW_027185712.1:2674408-2696792 GCF_028583685.1 Petaurus breviceps papuanus
TATCTATCTATCTATCTATCTATCTATCTATCTATCTATCTATCTATCTATCTATTTTTGGAGTGAATGTATACACCTTGTTGGACCAGGTGGCCAAGGGGGTAGTTGTTGCCTTACCCTCCTGTACCATAGAGAGGAGCCTGCAGGGCCTCAAGGTTAAGAACTCCACATTAGCCTCCTGGTTTTCACTGGGGATATTTGTCAGAGACAGACACTGCTTATTGTTACCATGGACAGGGTAGGGAAGGGAAACAACAGGTTCTGGGATAACAGGGAGTAGAAGCAAGAGGAAATGGGTATAGGTAAGTCTAGCTACTGAGAAAGCACAAATGAGGAGTATCATGGCAGCCTTTCCAAGGGGAGAAGGCAAAGTCAACACATGACTCCACCTCCAACCCTTCTGCCTCCTCCTCCCCCATGCTCACTGAGGGGGTCATTCCATCTGGGGCACAAAGAGAATGATCCCCTTTGAGTCATAAAAGCGATCCATGATTGTCAGGTTGAGCATCATGTGCAGGCCATACATGAAGAAGAAAAGCATGAGGAAAAAGGTAACCAGCCCCATACAGATGGCAGGGGAGAAGAAGCTGGCACAGTCACTTGCATAGGAGAATTTTTCACCAGTGCAGTTGAAGGCCTGAATCTGGAAATTCTGGAAAGCCACATGCCAGTCAGAGTGATGCAGTGAATACATTCGGATGCCTTGCTTTGAATGATAGGTGCTAACATACTGGCAGTGGAAGGAATAGATGCTAGGTGCTGTGACATGTGAGAAATAGAAGACAATAGGTACTTTGTCGCTGTAGAGCTCTAAGCGATCCAAGGTGAACCAACTTCGAGCTGAAACAGGGTAGAAATGACTACTCAGGACAAATTTCATTGTCAGGGATGACCCAAAGACGTCTTCATATGTCAGCACAAGCTGGGCAAAGGAGCTGTTCCAGCTGGAGCCAGTCAGGTTGAGAGTTGGGGTCCCAAAGGTAAGAGCAGTCAGGTCACTAAATTCATTTTTATAGCTCACTGTGAAGTCCTGGGCAAAGAAGAGGATGTGAGGATCTGTATGATTGTACCTCACTGGTGTCAGGAAAGGCAGTGGTGAGGATGACAGAGGCATCAAATCCTCACTCTCCCCAAGGAGGTGCCACCCTGGACTCCCAGACATCATTGACAAATCCCGAACCACCCGGGAAGGCCCAAAGGCAGTAAGTATGGCTGTATATGGTACACCTTCTAGCTTGAACGTGCTCATCACCTGCCCAATAATCTGATCGTTGCCTGTGAGTACTTCTTTGAGAGACATCAAGCCAGAACTGGTGGTATATGGCAGTCTCAGAAGGAGTAGAGCAGGGAGGGTGTCACTGAACTTCAGCTCGCTCAGAGTGGCCTGGTCTACCTGTAGGGGACTAGCTCCCAACTTCTCCTTCAGGTAAGAGGTCAAAGCACTGGCTGCATCCCAGTCCACTGAAGGCAGGATCAACGAAGAGGGAGCCAATTCCAGAGCACTCTCCAGGTTGGAGAAAGCACTATCGTGCTTGTCGCCAAACACACCACCATATATGGTGAAATCCTCGATTCTGAGTTTTTCCTGCAGCAACAGCAGCACGTTTCGGGGTCCCTTCTCCACCGCACGGTCTAGGTAGGAGAAGAGCTGGATATCCGTAATGATGTGACCTTCGTGGGTAGTTTCAAGTGGAGCCCACAAATCACCAGAGCTTGACCAGAGCACCAGCGGCACTTGCTGATGGACAGCCACCAACGAGGCGGAGCCTAGAAACGCCAGCAGCAGCAGCAGCCTGGGCAGCCGCGGAAACAGAGGCAACGACAGGGGCCCGGCCCCCAACGTGCCGGACGTTCCTCCAGGCACAGCGGCCAGAGCTACAGTCGCCATGACCGCGCTGCCTATGATTAATATTTCTGTCATTATTTAATTCCTGGCTTTATTTTCTTTCTGTCACCCGCTTGACATCCATGATATTCCTCCGCCTCCCCCCCCCCAAAAAAAAAAAATCACATAAAAGACAAAACAGTGCTAAAATCCTGAATAACAGAGGATCTGGTGGCCCGGGATAAAACTTTACCTCGTCACTCCCAGGTAAGCAAAGGCTACTAAAACACAACCACACATTCTTGGAAAGTTCTCAGTACCACCCCCCCCCACCTCTTCTCTGAATAATTACTCAATATATTAGGCAGTCCAACGGTATGAGTAACTCTTGGCTGCTGTGACTTCCTAGGATAACCGTTTGTTGTTATTGTTTTCAGCCCCAGAACGTTGTGCTGTTACCTGAGAAAGCTCAAGCCTAAGGGGAGAAATTCTTCTTCAAAGTCAGGAGTAGCACTGTGTGTGGTAGTCAGGTGATGCTCTGCACACCATTTGGAAAGAAAAGAAGGTGGAAGGACAATCGCTCTTCTAATACCAAGAACCATCAAAAAGAATATATATGTTTGTGAAAGTATGGTGTATATGTATGTGGAAAAAGGGGAGATAGACATGGACTGATCCAGGAGCTAAGACAGAAGGCAACGAGAAACAGTGACATAAACATGAGAAGGGAAAGAAGAAATAAAACAGAATGGGATTAAGCTACTAGAAGTCACAGAGGACCACAGGTAAAACTACATGTCCTAGTATGCACTGACAATAGACCCTGTGTACCTACCAAGCTGTACCTCTATTGACCCTGGTGGTAGAAAGAAGCCCTGTGAAATGGTGCAGTGGGGGAGGGAGCTACCCACAGGGCAGCTCAGTTACAGCCCTGATTCCATTTCTAATCCAGAGAACAGAAACTTTTAACCCTAGCGTCTAGAGCCTGCTGCTCTTCCCAGCAGGAGGAATAACTTTGAAGCAACTTTATAAAAGCTTATAGCAAATGCATAGATCTATGCCCAAACATTGTTAATGCTTCCCCCCCCCCCTCTGTCTCTCTCTCTCTCTCTCTCTCTCTCTCTCTCCTCTTGGTTACACACACACACACACACACACACACACACACACACACACCTTACCCTTCCTACCTCTTCCCCAACTAAGTTTACTTTATGACAAGCTAAAGCATTCTCTTATTCCCTAAAGAGTTTCCTGAAGGGGCCTTGCAGACAATTACATCATTTTACAGGTAAGGAAACTGAGGTGAAGACACTGAAATGATTTGCTCAATTAATGGCAAAACCAGGACAAAAACCCAAGTTTCAGGGAAAACCCAAGTTTCAGGGAAAACCCCTGGACTGGTAATAGTAGTGGGAGGAAAGGGTCCTTTATTGTATTTGAGGATTTTTCTTCATTAGCCTGTGAGGACACTTAGACTTTTCCAAGTGGGAAGATCCTAGTTGGTCCTATAACTCAGCATCACGAGAATCTGCCTAACTTTCCTTCCTTTTCACTGCTATTAATTAATTCCATCACCCTGGGCTTCATCATTTCTCATCTACAGGATGAGAATTATAATGCTTACTCTTCCTACTGCTCAGAGCTGTTGTGAAAAAGGTACTTTGTAAACCTTAAAACAATACATATATGTGAGCTATTATTATCATCCTGATTATTATTCTAGCTCCTAATCTGTCTAGTTCATAAGTTCTAGACTTTTGGTGAATAAGATTACTTCTCTTTCTCCTACCCCATTGGAACGTTTTAAGGGTTTTTTCCCCTCCACTTAGCCCTATGTCTGAGACCAACCAGGCCCACTTATCTGAAGTAAATTAAAATGCACAGCTTCAAGGGGTTACCTTAATGTGGGAAATATCACAAATTCTGGGAAAGATGGTAGTTTTGAGAAATTCTGCATACTTTTTGCCTTGGGGATCATTACAGGAATGATCAAACTTCTCATCTGGGAGTAAAAACTTCACTCAAGGAGTAGTATCTAAGGAGCAGAACTTTTATTACTTTAATTAAAAAAAATTTTGCAATAGTAGAAAAAAAGAGAAGTACTGTCCCAATAAACTTATCTGTGCCAGTAAGCCTCATCTCTTGCAAGCAAGTTTCCATGCTGGATTGTTTAACCCTGGTACCATGAACTGCTAATCAGGGAAAAGGTCACCCAAAAGTATGTGCCTGTAATTCTCTCTGAAGCAACCATAGTTCATATTTGATGCCCATGCAGCTCTGATTAATTAGGGTAGCATAACTCTGGCCTAGAAATTTATGAATTATGAGAATGGCTAGTGTTTAACTGAAGGCCTGATTATAATGTCTTGCCCACTGTTCGCATATCCACTTATCACCACTTAGCCAGAATACTCTCTCCATAGCCCCATCTCTTTATTTAAACCCTACCCATGCTTTGAGGCCCAGTTCAAGCCCTAACCACTCCCTGAAACCTTGCCTGACTACTCAAGCATACAATGACCTTTTCTGAATTCCTATAGTATTCATAGTATGTACCACACAAATTATCCTAGGTAGATTGTCCTCAAGGACAAGCATCCCAGTTTCTGCCAGGTGTACCCCAACTGAATGGAACTTAAAATCACATTTTCAAATATCTCCAGTCTCCTGTGGGATACCAAGATTCCTGATGGCAAAGAATAATACTGTGCCATGTGCAGGAAAAGGTTGAGAACTACTGTGCTAGGTTATAGACTGTCTCTTATTATCTTCTAATTCTAAAATAAATGCAACTATAACTTCCCCAACCACTGAGTAGGTAATGTCTTATATGTCTTAAAATGAACACTCAAAGCTCCTAGGAAGGCGCTGCCAATTAAAGTGAGGAGAGAAAAAAAGGACCCAACCCATCCTGTCCTGAGCAAAAGAGATCAAGGAAAAGACTGCTGAGCTACTTGACCTTGAACAAGTTGGTTACTTGACCTCACTGGGCCTCATCTATAAAATGAAGGGCCTAGACAAGATGGTGTCTAAGGCCTCTTCCAGCTCTGATACTCTGTGAATCAGAGACTCTGCAGTGAATATAACTATCTTTCTACAAGCATGACAAACGACTCCAAGTCTCTCCCTTCCTTGCCCATTACCATTAAAAGCACAGGGATGTAACTTTAGCATACAGTACCAAGGTGCCAACAAAGCCTGGGAAAATGTCATAGTTGAGGATTTGTTTCAGGGAAAAGACCTTCATCAATGACATCATTCTTAGTTTTGTCCAGTCTGTTGGCTCATCTTACTTGTTGCTGTAGGACTTCTCACACTTTTGAAACAGGAAAACCAATGCTTAGATTAGACTCTTATCAGTAGGAATCCGCATGGAAAAGTACTTTCTGAAATAAAAGCAACCTAGGCCAGGCATGTTGTGATTGGTCCTACTAAATGTCAGGAATGTGGGGAGGAGCTGATTTATTCTACATGCAGGTTGGGACAGACTTAGTCTAGTTAAAGATCAGTGTCAATTTTGTCTCACACCCAGCTTTTTAATGAACATGTGGAGCCCCTGAAAATAAAGTCAGAGACATTTAAGATCTACCTCAATTTCCAGTGGATTTCTAAAAGTAATGACTTTGAAGGGGAGGAAAGAAAATGAATTCTCACCACTAAAACCTGAGTGACATTCAAAGTCAATCTGATTTAGCCAGACCAGTTCCTCATGAATAATCCTCTGTTTCCTCAGAAGATGACCAATCAAACACTCTCCTCCATCCCCCAGGGGCAGATTGGTAGAATGGAAAGAGTCCTGGATCCATCCTAAAGAGGCCTGGATTTGGATCTCACCTCTGACAATTATTAGCTACAGAAAACCAAAAAGTTCAAATCAGGCCTCAGGCACTTCCGAGTCATGTGACCTAGGGCAAGGCATGTAAGTTCCAACTGCCTCAGTCTCCTCAACTGTAAAATGAAAATAACAGTATCTACCTTTCCAGGGTTGTCATGAGAGTCAAATGTGATAACAATATCAGTAAAGTACTTAGCACAGTGCCTAAGGCACTGTATAAACACTATTATTGTTAAGTCCCGTGTATATATATAGCATACATAGTCTTGATTACTTCTTCTATAAAATGGGTATAAAAATACTTTTAGTTTCTATCCAAAATCATAGGATTTTAAGCCCAGGGGGGGCTCAGAAAAGAAGAGACCTTAGAAACAATCTAATGTGATCCCTCCATTATAAATATGAGGAAACTGAGGCCTGGGAAAATTTAAGTTACTTTTTTTCAAGCTCAGAGAGATGGAAACCATCAGAAGTAGATTTGCCACCCAGGTCTTCTGAATCCAGAGTCAGTGATAACAGAGCTTCTGTGAATCATTCTATGTATAAAGTGCTACCTAAATTTGAGTAAATATTATTCCAGTGAAATAGGTTTACGAAGCTTAAGAATTTAGCAACATATAGTCATAACTGGGGAAGCGATCTCCCCTCTCTAAATGGTGGTACTCTGAGGCAGAACTCAAGTCATACAACCTCATCTAAGTTACACATCAAGGAAGTTCTATAGTTAGATTACTCTTAAATGATCATTCTTATAAGTGATATTTTTGCCAACTAGATTAATACTGACTTTTTTTTTCTCATAAATAAGTTTGTTCCCACTGATAGAAGTATTTTGGAGGTTAAAAAAATACAGGAAAGGGAGCTATGATTCTTCCAGAATTACATGAGAGAAGTCATAGAATCTTTTTTTTTTTGGAGAGGAGAAGGCAAGGCAATTGGAATTAAGTGACTTGCCCAAGGTCACACAACTAGTTAAGTGTCAAATGTCTAAGGCTGGATTTGAACTCAGGTCCTCCTGACTTCAGGGCCAGTGCTGTTTTCACCGTGTCAACCTAGCTGCCCCGAGAAGTCATAGAATCTTAATAAAAAATGAGCTTCCTGACAGCTTCTCAGAAGAGTATGATTGAATAGCATCAGTCCTTCCCACCTTTTGCACATGAAGCTTACGGCATCCTAAGTGAGCAAGCTCAGAATTTGCCATGGATTACAGTAAGAGAAAGAAACAAACACATAAAGAAAATTAGTTGTAACTACACTGAAGGTTCAAAGTTGAATAAGCTGGATGCCATATTTAGACTATACCAGAATCCTTCTAAACACCTCATAGATTAATCAAGGCTCACCACTGAAGCTCACCAGATAAAGGAAATGTTTTCCCTGATAAATTAACTCTGAAGCAGTTCTGCAAAAGGGAAGTAGGACTCCCCCCACCCTCCAAATCTGTACCATCAGCATCTTTTCTGTGTCTTGTTTCTCAGGTTCTGTGATCATAGGATCACACTGTCTGTGACTGAAGGATGCTATGTCCACCCTCACAAATGAATGTATGCTATCCTCTGTCCAACCATCCATCAAAGAATTAGATTTTCCTTTCTTAAAACCCTATAGATATTAATATATTTGCTCTCCCTCTCCTCTTAAAAAGAGATGGCTTTAGGAACACCAAGTTATGGGGGGGGGGGAGATACAGCATAGACAACAAAAGGGCAGGATTCGTAAGCCATTTTTTGTTTCATTTTGTTTTAAACAATCATTTATTAAGAGTCTTCTAGTACAAGGAATTAGGGATTGGACCTGTGATTTCATTTATATAAAGAGCTCTTTGAACCAAAGGTCAGTCAGTATCTTATCCACTAGACCAAGGGTTCTTAAGCTGGGGTACATGACTTTGTTTATAAAAATATTTTGATAACTTCACTTCAATATAATGGTTATCCTTTATAATCCCATGTGCTTTATTTTATGTTATGCATTTAAAAAATATTATTTTGAGAAAGAGTCCATAGGCTTCACCAGATGGTCAAAAGGGTGTATGACACAAAAACTGTTAAGGACTCCTGAGCATATGAGCACTGAGAAGTTAAGTGAACTGTCCATGGTCACACGATAAGTATGTGTCAGAGGTGGGATTGAATCCAGGATTTCCTGGCTTTGAGATGGGCTATCTAGCCCCAGTCCCCACCCACAAGAAGATTTCATTCTACTATGGTCTGTGAAACCTTGGTAATCTGCACAAAACAAACAGAACAGTTAAGCAAAACCTCTAATGCTAGCAATATTTTCCCTCTAAAATATTGAAAACGAAATTATATAAGTATCTAGTATAATTCCTATAGTATAACAGCTTTTCAGTATGGAAATTGAAGATTTTCTTTCATTTTCTTCCAAAGTTTTTCTAATTCTCCTTTACCTGGAGAATATTCCATACTTTCAGACTACACCCTTCTACTCCCAAACCAGTCTTCATAGATACTCTCAGTATATTTTAAATGTACCAAAATGTACTGTGACTAACATTTTAGGAAAGCCTACACTGAGAGACTTATCCAGATTATAAAAAGCTGATTTATTTTGCAGAATTCTCTGCACAGTTCCTCTGAACAACAAGCTCCCTAAAAGCACTTAAAATGAAATTTGATCTGTAAACATCATGAAACCCTATAACTCTTTGGGAACACATCCATCACACAATGCAAGGGACAACTTTCCTAAGATTCTCTACCACTACAGCCCTTATGGTCTTTTGCCTTGTTGTGGCTTTGTTATGTTGCCTCTTATGAACGGCTTTATTTCAAAGCCAGGGAAAGCAACCCCAGGATTTGTAAAATCTGAAAGTACTTCGAGTTGACAGGTGCTCTATAAATGAAATATCCCTTCCAATTACTGCAACTGTACTATACTGAATTAAACTCTATCCCTAACTAAGGAAACAAGCCAGTCTGTGCATCAGTCACTTTCCTTATCCCACCTCTATTCATACCCATCTCTTCATAAATAAAATCATTCTTAAAGAGAGAAATCTAAATTACCTTCAAAAGCAATATTATCCTTTGTACATTACTACACACCATCAGAATTAAATTGACAGGGCTTTGAAGTCGGTAAACTGATTCCTAGGTAGTTGCTTCAAGTGCTAACTCCGCCTGCTACCCAGAACATCTCTTTATTTGATGTTCTAGCAGGAAGCACATCTGAAGGAGGATAGGAAACTTAAAGCTATTGACAAGGTGACAAGAATGTCTTAAAATGACAGCCAACTGAACTGATCCCATTTCACTGACAAATTCAATTGCCTCAAGTAAATCCTATGAAAGTCAATACTACCACTCCCTCCCTAGGCTCTGCCCTGTTCTTGCAACCCTGGACAGTGAACCAATTACCCAATAAGAGATAGTTGTGATTCATGTTTTCATGGATTGTAGAATCAGAAGCAACTTAAGAAAGAGCTACCTGAACGCCCCCTTATTTTACAAACCAGAAAACTGAGGTAGAGAGAGTTTAAAATCCTTTGCCCCACATTCCATAGACAGTTAAGTAGCAAAGCTGAGATTCAGACATGAATAGTATGACTCAGTGTACTTTCTATCACAGATGCCCTCTTGTAGTAGCTACTCAGCTGAGGCTGGCCAAAGGTTTTCTCATTGCCAACAACATCTGTTCATTGCCAAATGGAGCTACTGTTTTCTTAGGTAGAGCTTCAAACATATTCTCCTCCCCTTAAGTTCCTCATGTGGGCTTTACTCCGTTGTTTTCTTTCCAATGTTCTTTACCACAAAGGTCCATTTGTCCAAAAACAAGGTGACTGAGGTGCACAGGTGGTTCCTCCTGTACTCTAGCCAATGGACTTCCGTTTGTGACAGCACAGCAGCAAATAAACAAGTACTGACATTATAAGCAGGTGGTAATAGTATTAAGTTGCAACATAAATAAAAAATCAAAGAAAACTAATATAAGGTGTGTGCATCTGTGTGTGTTACAGCTCCATTCCAAATTTTAACAAATCTGTATTAGCCAGAGTTGATCTAATATGTATATATTACTTGAGAGGGAAACTACAAATGTGAACGAGAATGAGAAAATGTCATTGCTTATATACCAAAGAGATCATAGAAGTGGGAGGAAGGCCCATATGTACAAAAATATTTATAGCAGCTCTTTCTGTGGTGCAAAAAATTGGAAATTAAGGGGATGCCCATCAATTGCAGAATGGCTAAACAAGTTGTGGTATATGAATGTAATGGAATACTATTGCGCTATAAGAAATGAGGAGCAGACAGACTTCATATTTACAAACTGATGTTGAGTAAGAAGAGCAGAACCAGGAGAAATCTTTACACAATTACAGACACAATTTATGTGTGACGACCAACTTTGATAGACTGGACTCTTCTCAGCAATGCAGGGTGATAAGACATCTCCAAAAGACTCATGATGGAGAGATTCAGAAAAAGAACTAGAAAGAACAGAGTTTGAATGCACATTAAAGCAAATTACCAGCTCTTTCTTTTTCTTGTTTGGTTTTGTTTCCTCTTTCCCATTGTTCATTCTATCCATTATAATCCTTCTTTATAACCTGACTAATGTCTAATGTGGAAGTATTTGCAGATCCTATACTTCATTGCATGTCACCATGGTGGGGGGAGGGAAGAAAATTTGAAACTCAAGGGATTGTGGAACTGAATCTTTAAACTAAAAGTAAACGAACAAATTAATAAAGACCAAAAAAAGGAAGGAAAAAAAAAAGAAAATGTCATTGCCCACACCAGAGACATTGTGTTCCACATGTGGGGTTCCTTGGGAGGAGGAAGAGGAAGAGAAGAGACTAAGGAAGAGGAGAAGGAGAAGGAAGAAGAGAAGAAGAAAAATGAGGATTCACCAAGACATTGGCAGGTATGTTTTATAAGAGATGGGGAAGTAGCTTCAAGATTAAAAAAATAAAACTATAGAAAACCCTCTCATAGCTGTAGAAGTAAATGTGCTCTTTTTCCAGAACTAAATAGTAATTTATATCAACTGCTTCTACTTACACACCATCTACTCCTCAATCCATTGTAACCAGGCTCCCATCTCTAGTATTCTACTATTCTCTCAAATGTCACTAGTAATGTCCAAATCACCAAGTCCAAAAAGTTTTTATCTGCCTTGCCCTCTCCACAAGATGACACTGTTGACCATCTCTTCTTTGATGCTTCCTTCCCCCTTTCATCTACATGACACCAGTGTCTCCTAATCTTCTTTTGTCTTAAACCATTTCTTCTCAATCTCTACCAATTCCATATCTTCATACACACACACACACACACACACACACACACACGGTTTTATACTTCCATCACATCTTCCTTAGTAATAGCAATTTAGTGTCTTTAATTATCACTTCTATGCAGACCACCTTAATTATCAGCTCCATTCCTAACCTTTAACCACATTTTCCACTGCTTTATAAATATGTCCATTTTGCTTTTCTGCCAGCACTCAATATACCTAAAAGGAATTCTCTACCTTGTACCCCAAACATTGTCCTTATCCTATATTTTCTTTTTGCGTTGATGGAACCACCATCCTAAACACCATCTAAACTCATCACCTTGGCATTCTCTTTTATAGCTCCTTTTTCATCTCACAGATCCAACCAAATACCAAATCTTTCCAATTCCACTACAACAAGACCTCTTGAATTGATCTTCTATCCATTTTCATTAGAAACCCTCTAGTTCAAGTCCAGATCACAGTCACATGAACTATTTTAAAAGCCTCCAGTCTCTATTTTTTCTAATCTACCCTTAAACATTGCAACCTGAATCAGGAACCTGAAGACAAAACTTTTCTACTCAAAAACCCTCAGTTGCTCCTATTGTCCAACCAAAAAAACATAAAGCCCTTATTATGTCACTCCCCTTCACATACTCAACTTGGAAGTCAAATCAGATTATTTACTGAGATTTACTCAGCTCACTGCCCTGTTCTGTCTCTAGGCCTATATTATGGCATTCCTTGTGCCTGGCCCATTTATGGCAGCATTTCTACATGCAGAAGTCATTCTCTTTTTTGACTCTTTCTGAGTTGAATTTCCTCTAGAAAAAAAAAATACCAAGAACTGATCAATGGTTGCTACAAAATAACCTAATTAATTTTTATGGGGAAAAAAATTACCTTCAGAAGGACCTGGAACCTATAAAGATTTTTACTGTTTAAGCTACAGTATGGTAGAGGCTTATCGAAACCAGAAGAACAGAGGGAAGACCAGTTTGGGGTTTTATTTTGTTTTGTTTTCTGCCACATTTTCTTTTGAACTTCTGTTCAATTGATCCTGTTTCCCCACAGGCTTGAATGATCCATGAGATGCTTGATTTCTCAGCCTCTGCAATATCTCTAGGTCACTGAAATGCTCTAAAAATATGATTTTTACATATTTTGGAGCAATATCTATTATTAAAAACTACAGACTTAAAAATCAGCAAAAGATTGAAATGAAGTGTACATATATATGGCATAAAGTGCTCTGCTCTACTACTTTACTGACAGAGAATTAACTAATTAGGGAAAACAGCTTATTTAATCTAGTTTCATCTGGTCATGGTCAAAAGTTGCAAGTCAGTCAAATGTCAGTAAAGTACACACAGACCACTGCTGTTATTGAAATAAATGAAATTATTGATTCTTCAATAATTAAATTTCATTAGTTAATTAAAATGAAATAATAAATGAAATTATTGCTTCTCCCCAAGTAATTTACACACCACTCTATAGGATAGGGTATAAAGTGAGTTAAGGGGAGGGGAGAGGTTGTAGAAGGTAAAACAGCAGTTATTGCTAACAGGCTAACCTTGCTGTCTGCCCTTGCTGTACTATATATTTGTTCTATAGCTTTGTATTTCCTACTAGGAAAAGGAAAGAGCATTTTAGAATTCTTCCCAGGACAAGTCAGGTTCCCTTTACACAGGATTAGAAAAGCTACATGATACAAGCTCACTCAACTTTTTGATTTATTCAATCTACTTTTATACTCTCCAGTCCTCGATGATCTCCTCAGAATACTACCTAGCATTTCTATCTCTGTCCATAAAATCCTGTATTTAATTATATACACATACTGCATTGGGTGGTTATTTAAGTTCCTTTAGGAACAGATAACTTTGTTGCCTTATTTATACTGTCAAGACTTTGACAAGTATTTGTCAAGGATCCCATCTTCTTCTCTTCTGTGTTTTCTATACAGTTTAACACGGTGCTGGTCATGTCAAAGACAACAATAAATATTTCTTGATGGTTTTTTATTTTAAAAAATTAACCTAGTCCACTCCTTTGTCTTCAGACACTACTCCAGATATTGGAAAGATGGGTTTCTTCTGAAATCTTGTGACAAAAACAACACATACCTAAGTAAGGCAATTACCACATAGTCATAACCCCACAGTTCCTGGCAAAGGTATTTAATGAAGGACTTTTGACCCAGTTTTCTTTTTTTTTTATTCTCATTTGTCTTTCTGTCCTCTTTGGGTTAGACAAATATTTTAGAAATAAATAAAGTCTGGTGTTCTTTCTTTCTCTCTGAACTGCAGCTACTATAATCAAAATGCTAGAAGCTTTTCTTTTTTTCCTGTTGTTTTGGTTTCATTCCCAACTACTCCACTGCCATCACCCAAAAGAGTAAGGCTAACCAACTAAGACATATTCTTTTCATTTGCAAAACTTTATCTTTTAAATTTTAAAAATACCAGGAAACTCTTATCAGGATGTGAAAGCTCAGGTCTCAGTTTTCTTTTCTTTTCTCCTCTCTACCCCAAAAAGAAAGGCAAAAAGAAAGGAAGGAGAAACATCTCTATTCATAATTGAGTCAATCAATAAGCATGTAGTACCTACTATGTGTCAGGAACTGAGACTAATGCCATTCCCACTTATCTACTATTAGTTTTCTCTACATTTTCAATTCCTGGGTGCTATAAATTGTTGATTATCACTATACTTTGCTTCCCTAGAAAACCATATATATTGTAGGTAATGCAAGTGAATACACAGATAGACTAGGCTTGGTTTGCAATCATCTGACAAGTCTCTTTATGTCATACTTAGAAGAAAGTCCAACTGCCATCACTGAAACTATTTTTCATTTTATTATCACCAATATTAATAGTCATTGTCTCTGCATTGAATTTTAGGGCTTAGGAGGCTTTAGAGAACATCTATTCCCAATTTCTCATTTTATAGAAATAAGGAAACTGAGGTTTGAATAGATTAACTGCCTAGCCTAATGTCACTTGCATAGTTGATACAAAAAGCAGTTGAAGGATGTTTCTTTAATGGGAATGAGGGTCAGTCTTTCCAGTTTTACCTTGGTCATGGTGGCAGAGTTTACAAGATAAATATGTAAGAAATTCTCAGGTTTTTTATAGCGCTTACAAAGACATCTCTTACCCACTGGTTTCCTCCCAGAGCATAATGCCTAAGGTAACACACCCTATTCTGTGTACCCTAAAGCAAGCTCTGAATATATGTAAGCCATTATAATCTAGCCTCAAAACTTCCCTCTTTCATTATTTTTTTTTTTTTGCGGGTCAGCACAACTTTGATAGAGTCTTTGCCAACAAATAGTTATCTATTTTAGGGTGATATAAACTTTCTGGGTAAAAGTTTCCTCATCTATAAAATGAGTTGGTTGGAATAAATGACCTCTTAGAATCCTAGTTTTTTTTTTTTAATTGTAGGACTCAGGGGTGGCCAGGTGGCTCAGTGGGTAAGAGCACCGGCCCCAGAGTCAGTATGACCTGGGATCGAATCCAGGCTATGATACTTACCACCACACCCCGAAATAACTGGCTGTGTAACCTTAAGCAAGTTACTTAACCCCAATTGCTTAAAAAAGAATTGCAGGACTCTATCATTTTCTCCTTTGCTCTTGACAAGTTTACTAAAGAATTAATTTAAAAAATGAATGTCTTCCTATCACATAGCTAAGTTCGTGTAGTTTACTTTAAGTACTTAATAAAGTGAAAGCAGGAAAACAATTACAGGATAATAAAATTCATATTATCAGGGACCTCAGTAGCTGTCTATTCCAACCCATATTCAAAAAATAATACCATTATAACATATATGACAAATGGTCACCTCATCTCTCTGAAGACCTCCAATGGGGGTAAACCACTCCCTACCTCTACCTTTAAGGGGAGCCTATTATACTTTGAATAGCTCTAATATTTAGAAAGTCTTTCCTGACATCAAGTCTAAATCTGTATCTTTGCAGCTTCCACCCACTTTTCCTCATTCTCCCCTCCGGGCAAACAGAACCAGTCTAATCTCTTTTCCACATGACTGCCCTTCCAGGATAAATATCACCAGTTCCCTCTACTGAATGTTATATGGCATGGTATTGAAGCATTTCACCATCCTTGGTGAACTACAGATGTTCTCAGCATATCAATGTCCCCTCTAAAGAGCGAAGGCTAGACCTGAATTAAGCTCTGTTAAATCTCTTCTCTATTTTGAATTCTTTTAAAAGGGATGATATATAATAGTCACTAAAGCATACAGAAATTTGGGACTAGGTGGGTCACTGGGACATTAACATGTGATATTCCTACAATTAATCTACCATCAACAGTGACTTCTCAGATTCCCCTCTGGCCTGCATTCAAAGATGGGAAGTTGGAGGAGTGTTTTGTTTTGCTTTGACACAAGCCCATTTAAAAACACGATCTGTGCCTTCTAGAATATTATGTTAAGTAAATACATCACAGGTACAATAAATGTGGATATGAATAATCATATGATGAATAAATATCACAGCATTCTAGCACAGAAGTGAACTTAGTGGCAAAATTAAAAGATTAAGTTTGGTTCCAAAGAAGAACTACGGGAAGATACTTCTCCATTCTGACCCAACCTCTCCTTTGCAGAAACAGGAGTACATATGTCTCACTTGGTTGAACTCTTTGGGATTTTCATCATACCCTCCAGAATCTCATCATCCCACAAGATCACATTCACTCTGAAATTCATACCTTCTCAGTACCCTCTGTCCCTTGAGCCCTTTCCTCTAACTGAAGAGGACAGAAGGTAGGGAAATCTCTCAGATCCTTCATTTAAAGAGAGTGTCCAGGGTAGTTATCACATCAGGTGACTGCAAGATTTCATCATCCCTCTCTCCCCACATCCAGGTACCCTCCTCTCCCCTTCCAACTCAACGTCCTTTTCAGCTTCCTTTTGTATTATTTTCCCCCAATTAGATTGGGGGGTCTTTAAGAACAGGCCTGTTCTATCTCCAATATTAGCACTGTGTCTGGCATACAGTAGGCACTTAACAAAGTTTTATTGATTTACTAACAAACAGGTGTGGGATATTGCATATGTCAGATTTTTTTCAATGTGTTGATTAGTCATGATTTTTTTCAAATTTTCCTTTTCCTTAAAGAATTCTTTTTCTATAAGATAATGATCTCTGGGATGGCATGGGAGAAGGATATAGGGGGACATTTAGGTGATTATAAAAACACAAATAAAGATCTATTTTTAAAAATAATTTGAATAAAAATCCCCTTGAAACGTCCCCAACAAGCAGTCAATTAGATTGCTCTTTAAGACAGCTACATGTGAATGAAACCTAAAACATTATGAAAGGAATGAATAGCTTGTACATATTCACTAACCACTACAAGACTATGAAAGTCATAATTGCAGGATAATTTTTTTAATCTACTTCACACAGGAGAGAATACTACAATACAGGCTGAAAATATTTATCATTTTCCAAAAAATCTGAGTAAATTCAGAAAAGCATGACAAAGAAAAGCTGGGAAATGGTATGCCTTTCTCTGTAACGTCTTGAGGATTTTTTTGTCAGAGAGGGCATACTTATCCTCCCACAACTTCTCAAGGATCAGTGTCACTGTCGAAGTAGAACACTGGGCTGGAGAGACAATGAGTTCTAAGCCAATCTGGCATTGTCTTGAAGGTGCTCTAATCAGGAGGAGATTGCTACTGACAACTGTCCAGGAATTGGGTGGGAAAGTCCAAAGTCCATCAGTTATTTAGCTCTACATTTCCCTATTTATAAAACAGAAATGGAGCTGTTTCAATTCAGATATTTGAGACTTTGAGACTAAAATTTTTCTTGACTGCATCAATTTCAGAGGGAAGAGATGAGGAAGTAATAGTGCTTTCTCTTTGTATAAGAGAAAGAAACACGTCCACATGAAGAAAAGTCAAGAATTTCAGTCTCTTTTCTGACAGCATGGCAGAGGTGAGGAGATGTTCAAAGAAAAAAGATAAAAAAAGATGAGCATGAGACAGAGGGTAAGGAACTCTACTGAGAGATAAAAAGGCAGAGATTTGCAAAACAGATAACACATCAAATAAAAGATTTGTTGTTGCTTAGTACTGTCCAATCCTTCTTGACCCCATTGACCATAGCACACTAATGTTATCTGTGGGGTTTTCTTAGCAAAGATACTAGAATGGTTTGTCATTTCCTTCTCCAGTAGATTAAGGCAAAGAGAAGTTAAGTGACTTGCCCAGGGTCACAAAGCTAGTAAGTGTCTGAGACAACATTTGAACTCAGGTCTTTCTAATCCAGGCCCAGCAGTCTTTATGCACTAAGCCACCCACCTGCCTCCAACCAAAGATTACATAGATGTACAAAGTCTTCCATAGTTTTACTTCTTCCAAATATCTCACCTCAAACCAAACCAGTGACACTGGCTGAGTTAGCTTATTTTCCCCACCCTCCTCTGGTATCAATCACCTGTTCCTAAAATAGACATTTCAAAACTATTAAAGGTTTTGAAAAAGAAGGAAAAGTTTAAAAGTGATGAGTTTAGACAGCTTTTGTACAATGACACCTGAATTCACTGACAAGGCAATCATCTATGGCTGTTGGACATAAGTGGCTTGGCTTCCGCATAAGTTCTCCACAGCCCTGAGTGTGACCTGGACCTTAACGGGTTGACATAAATCGTAACCACTACAGCACTAGCCCCGAAAGAAACAGTAAACACACACACACACACACACACACACACACACACATGCTGATGAAGTATAGCAAAGGCACATAGGAGGACAGAGACATCACATAGTCTATGTCCCTTCAATAGTGTTGTGATTTTCCTCTCATAAAACTCCACATACCCTGCCTCCTCTAACCTGTCTAGCAACTTATAGAAGTCACAAAAGCTACATTGTCCAGCTGGTCTTAAGAAAGATTAAGCTGCATATACCAACCTTGAAAAGAGAATGATCTCATTGCAAAATCAACACATCACTTGGGGCCTGGCAGACCTGCTCTCTGCTGCCATTTGGTGGTCACCCAAATACCTTGGGGGCTCACAAGCTGAGGACCCCCTGAGCTTTCCACTCAGCTGCCCAGCTTGCATAATTCTGATTTGACGACATCACCCCTGACTGGATGAAATACTCTGAGGCTAAGTAAACAGACAGCTCCTTCCAGAAATTTCCATTGAAGAAACCTAGAGTCTCGTTCTAGGGACTCACAAGCTGAATTTGGAGCCCTGCTGACAACCTGTATAGACCTTCTCTGCTCCTAGTCCTGTGTTGGTTGTAAAGAGAACAAGGAACAGCTAAGAAACAGAAAAGCCAAGGAGCACAATGGGAAACTCTAGAATATAAAGGAAAATAAAGGACTTGAGCATGCAGATCAGACCCTGGGTATGGTACCTTTGTTCTTGTATCATTTGTGCACTGGAAAAAAAAAAAAAGAAAAGAAAAAAATAGACAAGCCAAGGATATTGTTTTGGGGTTTGGGATTTTAAATGCATTGCTGTCATTTTAAATGTGGATTGTAAATCAATCAAATGCCCCTAATCTCTAGTAGGTGAATATTTACTTTATCTTGCCCAGATTACCTTGTCCCACTTTCCAACTCCAGATCTATTTTATATTGTTATCCTCTATTAGGATGTATTATTAAATACTATAAGGATTATCACTCCCATTTTACAGATGAAAAATTCAAAGTTAAGAGAGTATAAAGGACTTAGACAATTAGCTAATGTCAGAGTTAGTACTCAAATCTGTTTCCTCATAAGTCCAGTGTTCTTTCTATTTGTCCATGCTCGCTCTCTCTCCATCTCTTTGTCTCTGTCTCTCTCTGCCTCTCTGTCTCTCTCTCTGTCTCTCTCTCTGTCTCTGTCTCTGTCTCTCTCTGTCTCTGTCTCTCTCTCTGTCTCTCTCTCTGTCTCTGTCTCTGTCTCTCTCTGTCTCTGTCTCTCTCTGTCTCTGTCTCTCTCTGTCTCTCTCTCTGTCTCTGTCTCTCTGTCTCTCTCTCTGTCTCTCTCTCTGTCTCTCTGTCTCTCTCTCCCTCTCTCTCTCTCTCTCTCTCTCTCTCTCTCTCTGTCTCTCTCTCTCTCTCTCTCTCTCTCTCTCTCTCTCTCTCTCTCTCTCTCTCTCTCTCTCTCTCTCTCTCTCTCTCTCTCTCTCTCTCTCTCTCTCTCTCTCTGTCTCTCTCTGTCTCTCTCTTTCTCTCCCTCTCTTCCATATTCACCTACCAAGGGCAGTCTGTTCCATTTTGGGATCAAACTGTTCTGATTGTCAGCAAGGTGGGTTTTTGTTTTGTTGCTTACGTTAAGCTGAAATTGGTCTACTGTAAACTTTCAGTATCAATACTATTCTTGACTCTCCTCCTACCCCCCCCCATTTCTATCACAACTTCAACCCAGAGGAACATGAAGAATGGAGTTAACATGATCTTTTACATGCATACACATGATGAAATATTTGAAAATAGCTACTGTACTATATAAAACCTCCTCACCTGTCTTAACTTAATGCTAAATACACCATATTCTTCTTGCATGGCATAGTCCCATTCCTCTAAACATCTTGGAAACACTCTAGTTTGTCAATGTCCCTTCTAAAATGCTGTGGTCAGAACTCAACAAAATACTTTAGATGTGGTCTGACCAGGGTAGAGAATGGTGGGAACGTCATCTCCCTTCTTTTGGACGCTATGTTTCTACATAGAGTCCACTGTTTCTACAGCCTAAGATGGTATTAGCTCCTTTGGTTTCCATATCTAACTGCTAACTCTCACTAAACCTAGAGTTCACTGTGACTTTTAAGCCTTTATTCACATGAATTTTCTACATAAATCTTATTATTTTATATACATTGCTTTTTATCCCAAGTGTTGGTCTTTATATTTTTCCTCATCCAATTTTATCTTTTTACTTTAGTCTAACATTTCAACCTATCAGAATCCCAGTTCTGTTACTTATTTTGTGACTATTCCTCCAATGTTTGGGCTGATATAGAGTCCTAAGTTTATATCAACAAAGAACTATTCTGTAGCTGAGGGGCAGCGGGCATTTCAATTTCATCAAAGGTACGTCAGGCAAATGAAAACCTTCATCACCAAGTGTTCTAATACACTTCCAAATGCTAAGCAAGAGCTTCCAAAATGTCTAAGAATAAAGATCTTGGTGGAAAGCTGTGGTCAGGTATGTTTATACTGCTCTCAATAAAGCCTACTGCATGGCAAATAATTATGGGTCCAGGAGACATTCTTTACTTCAACTAAACAGCAGTCATGATCATTTAGAAATTAGGAGCCCAACAAAAAAGGTCCATCCCTTGATCTCTAGAGGATAAGGCATACCCAAGAAGCCTTAAGAGTATCCACAAATGAATTTCAGGAAAATGTTGCTTATAGTTTCAAGGCCTCTATACTCAGGGCAAACTGAGACACTAAGTCTTGAAACCTTTTGTTCTCATCATAGGCACTAGGTCAGTTAAAGAAAGTTTTAGCAAAGGTGACTGGCCAATAAGCTCTCTAGCCCACCCAGACAAAAGGCACTTATATTTCCATGTAAAAGTAGAGCTTATACTTTACTTTCCACCAATAATCCAATTTTCCATCTCTGTACTTTTGAAGTGGACAATCTTGATGCTTAAAATAAATTCCATCCTCTATCTCATCTTAAAGAATCCCTTCCTTTCTTCACTCAACTTTCATCTTCTACATGAAGCCTCTTCTGATCCTCCCATATTCTAGCATCCTTCCTCTCAAAATTAACTAGTATTTATTATGTATATATTTGTATACGTGCATTGTCTCTTCTGATGGAATGGAAGCTCTTTGAGGGCAGCGAGTCTTCTACTTCTTTTCTATCTTTGTATCCCCACTGCCTGGAACTCTGATGCTGGCTCATATTTGCTTATAATGTATTGATTAATTCTATTCCCCCAAGGAGTCTTGCAGTTCAGCAAAAGAGGGCAGATGCAAAATTAAAATGCAGAAACTAACACATACCATGATTACTCTCTCTGGATAAAAGGGGGAAATTCAAAGATTATGGTTATTATTATTCTGACTCAACAAACTAATAGAATTATGAGTGCTTGAGAAATCAGACATACTCTCCCCAATGGTGAGTCCAACTTAGCAAGTTTAAAAAAGCCTGAACATTAAAAACATATGGGCCCCATAATGTATTTGAATTTTCTCTCTTCACCTGCTTATCAGACTCAGACTATTAAGATAAGACAAAGTATGGACTGATAGGAGAGAGATAGTCTACAATCCTTTTTCTTCTTTACCAAGTTATGTTCAGAAATCTGCCATTTGGGATCAGTTGGAACACTAGAAAAATCTTACATAATTTGGTTGCAACTGTCAAAAGGGATGTCGTCTCATGACCTTAAAGACATGTAGGACAAGAAAGGATTTCTTTTCTAACCTCATTTTACAAAGGAAAAAAAAAACTGAAGCCCCAGAGCAGTAACATGCACAAGGCCAAGGTCTTTCCCAGAATCTATGGTGAAGCAAAGGGTAGAAAGAAACCAGATTCCCTGATTAGATATCTAGTCCTTTTTCAATGACACCATGTTTTCTAACCACAGGAATGGCATCATATGAATAAATACATATACATATGGATCAGCACATTTCAGCTATAAACTTCTTCAGGGGCATTATCTTCCCAGAACAGTGGTTTTGTGACTCCTTTTATTTATTTATTTTTTTCTGGCTTTAGGATTAAATGGATGGACTTCTTTGGGTATCACTGCAGGGCACAAAGGATAAGTCCAAATGGTGGGGCTTAAGTGATGAATACGGGGAATTAAAGAGGAAGAGTAAAGCTTCTTAAAAAATAGTCTTTCCAATTGCTCTGTGGCCTAGAAGCTTAAATATTTACTATAAAATTTCCTGTCCCTTGACTTCTGGAAGCCTCTAGCTCAATAGATATAGCCTCTTATCCTGACAGTCTCAGCTCAGAGTGACCCCAAAGAAACCAGAGTAGAAACTGATTTTTTTTAAAAAGCAATTGGGGTTAAGTAACTTGCTCAAGGTTACACGGCCAGTTATTATTTCTGGGTGTGGTGCTGAGCATCCGAGCCCGGATTTGATCCAGGTCATCCCAACACTGGAGCCGGTGCTCTTACTCACTGAACCACCTGGCCGCCCCTAAGCAATTGGGGTTAAGTAACTTGCTCAAGGTTACACGGCCAGGTGTTTCTGGGTGGGTGCTAAGTGTCTGAGCCCAGGATTCGATCTCCAGGTGTTCTCAACACTGCAGCCGGTGCTCTTACTCACTGTGCTACTACCTGGCCGCCCCAAAACTGATTTTTTTAAGAACTAATATAATATTCTCTTTCTCTCTCCCCCCTCTCTCTCCCCTCTCTCTCTGTCTCTCTGTGTCTCTGTGTGTATGTCTCTCTCTGTCTCTCTTTCTCCCCCTCCCTCTCTCTTCCTCCCTCTCTCTCCC